>NW_007249814.1:872429-928445 GCF_000164805.1 Carlito syrichta | reverse complement strand
TAGAGACGAGGTCTCACCAAGTGGCCCAGGCGGGTCTCGAACCCGCGGGTTCAGGCAATCCACTCACCTCAGCCTCCCAAAGGCGCGGGATTACAGGCTGAGCCACCGAGCCTGGCTCAAAATATACTCTTGAATGAAGGCACTGATTTTCCTATTTAGATCCTAGTATTCTGTAGCTATAAAATTATTTCTTGACCGGCTTCGGTGGCTCAGCCTGTAATGCCAGCACTTTGGAAGGCTGAGGCAAGTGGATTGCCTGAGCCCACAGGTTTGAGATCAGTCCGGACAACTTGGCGAGCCCTCGTCTCTACAATAAAAAATTTAAAAAAAGAAAAGAAAAAATTTAGCCGGGTATGGTAGTGAGCGCCTGTGGTTCCGGCTACTTGGAAGGCTGAGGTGAAAGAATCACCAAAGCCCAGCAATTTGATGCTGGGGTGGCCGTGAGCGTGCCACTGCTCTCCAGCCTGGGCTACAGAGTGATACTTAAAAAAAAAAAAAATATATATATATATATATATCTCTTATAATTCTGCACAGTCATATGCCACATGAATGGTTTTAAAAATAGAAAGCTGGCCAGGTACAGTGACTCAGGCCTGTAATCCCAGCTCTTTGGGAAACCAGGGTGGGAAGATTGCTTGAGCCTAAATGTTGAAGATTAGTCTGGGCAACAAAGTGAGACCTCATCTCCACAAAAAATCAAAAAATTAGCCAGGCATGGTGGCACGTACCTATAGTCCCAACTATCTGGGAGACTGAGGTGGAAGGATCACCTAAGCCCATGAGTTTGAGGCTACAGTGAGATGTGACTGTGTCACTATATTCCAGCCTGCGAGACAGAATGAAACACCGACTAAAAAAAAAAAAAGCAAAGCTTACACATTAATGATCATTGCAGTTACCCAATATATCTTAAGAGAGGTTAAAAACACCAGCTTTCTACATACCATCATTCTGAACAATAATTATTACTACTGTTAATTACTTATCTATTGTACCCTGAAATTATTCACTCACAACAACGACATTAATAGCACACTGCTTGGACTTTTGACAGATCAAGTCAGCTTGCTAACTCTTAATATTATCTCTTTTCCTTTTAGTTCAATGCTCATTCATTCAGCATTCATTAAAAGCCTATTTACTTTGAATCAAACCTTTCATGGGTAAAGCAATAGAGATAATAACATGGATTTTCAACCAGAGGAGTTCACATGTTTTTATATAGTAGGCATTTCTATACTACCTTCTTTTTTACTTTCTTTCTTTTTTTTTTGAGTTGGAGTCTCACTCGGTTGCCCAGACAGGAGAGCAGTGGCCGCTTCCGGCCACCACAGCCTCGCCTGCTGGGCTCCAGCGATCCTTCCGCCTCAGCCTTCTGAGTAGCCGGAATTATAGGCATGTGCTACCACGCCCGACTGATTTTTTTTTTTATTTATTGTAAAGATGAGTTCTCGCTGCCCAGTGGGTCTCAAACCTGCGGGCTCAGGCAATCCACTCACCTCAGCCTCCCAAAGGCACGGGATTACAGGCTGAGCCACCGAGCCTGGCTTCTTTACTTTCATTTAATTTCATAATGCAACATTTCCCAAATATATGACAGATATTTTTCTGAATGATTATTAGAAAAGAATGGAGCTCACATATTTTTATATAGCAGGCATATCTATACTACCTTCTTCCTTACTTTCTCTTAATTTCATAATATAACACTTCCCAAATATATGACAGATGTTTTTCTGAATGATGATTAGAAAAGAATAACAGAATCCAAGAGAAGGCATTCTTTTATCCAAAAGAATAACGTGCTACTTTTCAATCATATGTTCATTGTTCATTCTCGTTTTTTATATATTTATGTGTTCATTCATTCAGTAAACACTGATTAAGCCATGACTGTCAGCCAACTCCTATAGCCAACCTCCAGACACACACCATCTCTCTTGACCTTCAAAGTGATCTTGGTTTACTGAGTGAGTATGCATAAAGATGCTATAATAGAATGCTATAAATATGAAATAAGAGAGGGAGATTGAGTCTTCCTAGGGTGGGATGGGAATACTTCAGAGAGGAATAAATAGCTTAAACTGAAGGTTGAAGGAGCAAAAGTTAGTAGAATAGTTAAGTGGGAAAAGGCAGTCTTGCCCAAGGGAACTGTGTAGATATATGGTGAAGACTTGAGGAAACACAACTTCTTTAAGCCTGCAATATAGAATGTTAAAGAGACTACTCCAATTTTGGGCATAAAAATGTGCCCAGCTAGAAGATGGCATTTCCTATCCTGGCAGATAAGCGTGAGCAGTGACAATGTGGCCCATGCTTAGCTAATGAGTTAGATGGTCGTTGTGGACTGAAGTTTCCAGGAAAACTCCTTAAAAGAGGAGCAGGCGTACCTGGAATGGGCCTCTTGCCCTTTGCCATTCCTGTTCTTCCTGCCTGGAATGTAAACATGATGGCAACTATCAAGTGTTCAGAGTGAGCAGAAAAACGGAAGAAGCCTGCAGCCCTGAGATAGGATGTGCAGCTCTGTGACCTCACACTGACTGTCGAGATTTCTCACTACTGGAGAGAAAGATTAGTTAAACCATCACTTTTCAGACTTGTGTTACTTGGGAAAACTGATGGAGTGAAACTGAACCAGCTGGAAGAAGCAGACATTTCTGAATCACACTCACACAGATTATTATTTTGTTTCTAGTCATCTACAGGCAATTAAAAATCCCAGCTTTGGACCAGGCATAGTGGCTCATGCCTGTAATTGCAGCACTTTGGGAGGCTGAGGCAGGAGGATGACTTGAGCCAGGAGTTTAAGACTAGCCTGGGCAACATAGCAAGACCTCAACTCTACAAAAAATTTGCCATGTGTGGTGGCACATGCCTGTTGTCCCAGCTACTCGAGAGGGTGAGAATTGCCTGTGCCCAGGAGGTCGAGGCTGCAAAATGAGCTATGATCATACCATGTACTTCAGCCTGGACAACAGAGTGAGAACTTCTCTCAAAAAAAAAAAAAAGAAAGAAAAAGAAAAAAAAAATCTGACTTTACTTTTTAATGCAAGATAACCTGCATTTAAACAAATAAACCAAATCCAACAAATGACAAAAGAATAAAAACTCAGATTTGTGGAAGTGGAACAACGGATGCATTTGCTATAGTGGGTAAGACAAATATTCTTTCTGCTTCTTTTTCTCTTCCTCCCCCTCTTCCTACCACACAAGGGGAGAGAGAACTGCTGTTCATACTTTTACAAAATCCAAATTGATTACATCTATGTTATGGCATGAGACTGAGGTAGAAAATATTGTATTTTTCAAGTAGCAACACCTAAGTAGTGCTTACTATATGACAGGCGCTATTCTAAGAACTTAACATGTATTTATTCATTTAACTTGAATAAGATCTCTGTAACTGCTATTATCCCAAGTTAGAGGTGTGGAAACTGAGGCGCAGAGATGCTACATACCTAGGCCACACAGCTATTTAGTCACTATGCTGTATCTCTAATCCCTAGCTGTCATGGAATTATCATTTGCAGTTCCAAATACTTATCAGTGACTACAAAAATCCAGGATAGTCAATTATAATTTGAATAAAGTCATTACCCCATATGGTTGTTCTGAGATGTAAACATATGTAGAAATAAAAATATTATAATAAGGGCATCTAGCATGAGCTTGAATCTCACAGGTTGCACTGATGGTTTTGATCAGCAAGTTACTTAGCTACACTAGCTAATCTTCAAACATCTGTTTCCTAGTTTAATTTCTGAACTCTATAAACATGAGAATTCTCAAAGGTCTTGAGTTGTAGCCACTGTAAATATTACAGATCTACAGTAGGATTTTCCCAGACACTTTTTTCCTTAAACAGTTGTTCCACAAGATGTTGAATTTTAAAAGATTTCCTGTTTAAGTACACTTGGGAAATATTAAATTATATACAATCTTTAATATTAGATTTATCAAAACCTTAATACGGAAAATCCCACTGTAAATCTCCAAGGGGAAAATATATGTCCCATTTTCTGAAAATCTGACCATGCTATGTATTATTTTTTCCTTTTGAGTATTTAATGATAGTGTTGTTCCACAAAACACAATTCTAGAAATAATTGCTTACTGTGTTTTCTAAATTTAAAATTTGTATTTTGTGCAACTTGAAGTAATATTTTTGGTGGAACTACTCATAAAATATTTGTAGCAAACTGTGGGTATCTTTGGTATGTGTAGTCATGTAGATCATAGAGAGTCGAAATTAAAAGAGAAAGAATGCAAAACTGCTAAATATAACTTTATCTCTTTACCAGCAACAAAAAAACACTTTTTATGAATAATTTATAGATATTTACATTAGATTTTAACTTCTTTACAATTTATTTTAGCATTTTGTTCTAAAATTTTCTGTTCCTGGCATTGAGGAGTCCTGCTGTTTTCCCTTTGAGTTCTGCAAGATCTTTGTGTAGTTTTCTGTTTCTTTTTCTTTCTGTAATCATAAAGTGGTAACTATACAACATAAAAATTAAAGATTCATCTCATTTATCCAGCCAGCAGACATCTTCTTTCATCATCTGAAATAAGTGGGCCAGGCAATCTTAATGTATGCAGGACAGAAATCAAATCATATTTTTCTTAATGAGCTAAATAAGCAGAGAAATGTCTGTTATGAATAAACAGCATGATAAATAGTAAATAAATATGCCTACACTTCTCTACCAAGGAAAATGCACTCATTAATGTTGGTGTTATACTATTTTGGTATCATCAAACATGAAACAAAACTTTAATAACTTACTTGATTATGTTAAACTCAAAGCTCTTAGAGGATTGTTGGATTTAATAAGAGGTGCAATAACACATTCATTTGAATATTTTTCAAGCAATTTTTAAATAAAATTTATTTTTAAAATATTAAAAGGACCGATTATGTCAACCAGTTCCGTCTGGGTCCTGTGCGGACTTATCTAATATCACAAAGCTGACATCTTACATTCTGATGAAACATATTTTCAAGTGAAGTCCATTTTTTCTTTCTCTCTGGGGAATACGTGCTTCTTAGGGAAAAAATATTTTAGAGTATTTTTCCCATGTAGCTTACTCTCCCCTGTGTGTCAACATGTGTTTGTGTCTCTTTTTTTTCCATTTTCATTCTTGGAGGTCAGATCTTTTTTATATTGTGTGATATTTATGTTCATTATTTTAATTTTTTAAACAAGAGAGATGGCTACATACTAATATTAATTACTATTGTTATTCATTTATTACCAAACATATTACATGAATAGAATATAAGATAAATTAAAGGCATGACAAATTGCCTCAAGAGATCTCCCAGTAGGCTGGGTGCAGAGTGGCTCATGCCTGTAATCCCAACACTTTAGGAGACCGGGAGTTCGAGACCAGCCTCAGCAACATAGTGAGACTCCCCCCAGCTCAAATAAATAAATTAAATAAATAAAATATCCCATCATTTGGATATATAAGCAGTAGAAAAATCATGTTATATAAATGAAATCATAAGATCTTCTATAATAAAATAAAATGCTTATATCCTCACTGCCCTCCAACAAAATTTCCCAGACCACTGTCTTTTTGTGATGAAATAAAAATGAAGTGAAATCTGGATATTGGCATGTTCTCTAAGTCTTTGCATATATTTCTGTTTCATGTATATTTCTATAGCTATCAACAAACTGTAGTTTCCTTTTCATGTGGAATAAAGAATTGGATGTACATTCACCAAACTGCAAGAGAGATTTTTCTTGTTATATGATATATTTGTTATAATTATTAATTTTGTATCATGAATTCTATACTCAGAAACAAATAATTTTTAAAAGTAGTAAATTAAAAGACATGATATAAAATTCTAGTAATGTTAACAGCTTTGAAAAACCCAAATGCATATAAAAATGAAGATTCCTACTCATAGAAATTGAAAGATGTTGATGATAAAATGCAATAAGATTTTTTATAATATAATGTCCCTTATTAGTATACTCAGAAAGTCAAAAATAGCCAGATATCGTATCAGTATTGCAAATGCCAACAATCTATTTTTGGGTAGTGGAATTAAGGTCCAATAATTTTTGTTTATTTTGTTTTGTTTGGGTACCTTTTTGTTTTTCCGCATTTTCTAGTTTTTCTACAGTGGATATATAATGAACACATGACTTTAAAAAGTAACATAAATTATAATAGACCTCATAAGAAGAAAAGAGGTAGGAGATAGAGCCTGCAGGTGGAGAAGGAAGGGAGAGGAAAGCACTGGTGAGAGGAGCCGGAGCAAGAGAATGTTGTCATGGGAATCCATGTGTCCCCTGACATTTGAAGACAGGTAGAACTGTGTTGAAATTCAAGTTCCAAATTATAATCATGGACAAGTTCCTTAATATCTCAAAGGCTGTGAAATTTATTTCAAAGTCATGTTATGCAGATTACATAAGAGGTTATGAAAAACAAGTAGCACCATGTTTCTCACGTAGTTTATAGCAAATAAATGTGTAGCCTGATTTAACCTTCTATGGTGTCATGAATCTTTTCTTTTCATTAATGCCAGTGTCTTCCTATACTCATTCTGAAGCAACTGCCACTACCATGTAGTCCAGGGAAAGAAGCAATGAACAATAAGAGCCAGTGCCAGAAAATAACCCTTTCTTCCCTAGGTGCCCATCCAAATCCACAATTCCAGGTAAGTGTCTGCAAATAACCCCTACCTTCAATATCAGTTTACATAAACCATTTTCTCATTTATTTTAGAAAACCATCCATCTACCTCGTGAACAAATGTTGGTTTCACGTGTGCTACTTTTACAATGAGCCAGAAGTGAATTAACAGAATGAATGGCATGTTGACAACTTGCATGTAAAGGAGAACGGGCAGCATATTAGGTTGGGAGACAAGATATTCAAAATTACCTTGAATATTTCTGAAAGGAAATTGTTATCAAGGAGAAGATAGACCAGATGCCTGCAAAGTCCTTCTTAACTCAAAGTATCTATGAATGTGATATAGATTTTTATCCAGTCAGCCTAGACTCTGAGAGCATCAGCTCAATGGGTTGGCAAGCCAAGCCCCAGGAGTGTTGGCTCTAATAGGCCAGCAAGTCAAGCCCTGAGAGTGTTGCTGATTTGGCGCATTGGCAAGCCAGCCTCCAGAAGTGTCTCAGCTTCGAAGTCTTACCTTCTTCCAGCAGCTCTCCTGGTTCAGCTGGCTCCATCAGCTGACAAACCAGCCTCTGGGGCGTATGGCTCTTCTGTCCTGACAATCTTCTGCAGCATTCCAGGTCTGAGTTCTTGTCTTGTGCTCAGGAGGAATGAGGGACACAGATGGCCAGAAGCTGGGAAAGCAGGATTTAGTGACAGGACAGAAAAGCTCCCAGAGTGGGAGGCGACCTGAGGAGGTTGGTGATATGGATCCAAAACTTGGTGCTTACATAACCCTAAGATGAGCCAATTGGCTAGCACTAGCTGTGAGCTGATTGGTTGGCACTAGCTGTGCTGATTGGTCAGTACTAAGAACCAAACAGCTGGGTGTAAGGGCCTAATAGTGTGCTGATTAGTTGGCACTTAGCAGTGAACTGGTTGGTTGTTTTTTTCAATCCCAGCAGTAAGTGTTTTCTTGCCCTAGTCTGTGGGGCTTGTGGGGAATTTGTTTATCAACAGGCGTATCAGTCCAAGAGGCCTATTTGAAGTTCATTACATTGTTACTGGGGGATTCGCCCTGTCTGTCTGCCTAGTTTTTCTCTAGGTGTCTTCTTTCTCATTCTCCTCTCTTGAGTAGTAACCCTAATTACCCTTAGGGAGTAGGGATGATGAATGGTCTGACTACTTCCTGCTGATCATAGCATTATATGGGTATGGTAGCTAGGCATCCTCTGGAGGGCAATCTAAGGGTCCTCAGTAGAGGAAGCTTCCATACAAGGTTCCATCTGCATCACCATCTGGAGTTTGATGTCCTCTAAGCGAGAAGAAACAAATTTTACAAGGAGGTTAACTATACATGGACCAAATACAAGCAATACAATGAAAGGAGCTATTGAGGGAAAAACCCATGTCCTTATACTGGAAGTACCGAGAGAGGATAACCAATTGGATCCTGAAACTGCCTGTTCTCATAAAGAGTCAATGTTTTTAATATATATTTTTTATAACCTGTAAGTTTTTCTCTACCTGGGAGGATGTGCTAATCCAGAAAAAAGTTTCATCTAATAATGTGCATGTTCCTCCACATCTGCCATGAATGTATCCAGCTCTTGACAGTTTTGTAAGACCACAGTAGCTAGCGAGTTAATATATGTTTGCTGTTTTTCAATAGAAGCAACTATGGCTTTCCACCCTTTCTGTACCATGAGGGTGAGATTTAACATAGATTTTTCCAATAGAGGCATCTTGATGAGCCAAAATAATCCTCTAGCAATGGAATGTCCTAGTCCAGGTTTTTGTAGAATTGGGTGGTCCAGAATACATTCTCCTAGATTAGGCATATTATAGCTAAGCATGTTAGTGCTGGATGGAGACTCTAAATCTCTACAACAGCATTGCTGCTGTAGGGATTGCTCCAGAAGAGATCATAAATTCATAATATGCCCAGAAGAAGCCATTTGAGTTTGATGGAGGATCATCATCTTAGGAACAGTGGCCACTATGGTGCAAGCACCTTTCCATCTGTAATGTAGAACCAAGTATAATCTCGGACCATATAAAAAGTAATACCCTGTTCCGATTAAGGAAGATGTCCCAGTGGTTTCAAATGGGAAGAATACCCCAGTGATCATAGTTTCCTTTGGTTCATTAGGGTCACATGAACAGACACGAGGGACTGTTTGGTGTTCTCCCAAAGGATGGTTCCATTGTGAATACAGGTTCTACAGGCCTTATGCTTAGTGTTATAGAAACAGATTGTGCCCCAGAAAAGTTTAGAGAGGACACCTCCCAGACATGTGTCAGAATATGGAGATTTACAAATACCCCAGGCTATAACAATTACAGTGTGCTGACACATTTGAACAAGGCAGACAAAGGGACTGGTGATATGATAGCAGTTGTCAGTGCAATTAACCAGATCCTGACAATTTGATGTATTCATCGTTGTATGCTCTGACCAGTATATCTGATATTTTTCAATTATAGCTTTATGCTGTTCAGTTTCAGTAGGGACTTCGTTAAAGACTAGAGCCCATGGTCTCCATACCCTGGGTGATGTCTTATATTGGTGGAACAGTTATATTACAATACTCGAGGGACAGTCATCCCACACAGGATAGTCCTAAGTGCGATTGAAAAGAGAGAAGCATTTCCCCACAACTCTGCTATTTCTCCAACCTAAATTGAGGTCTTTTTGCCTCAGGGAGCTTTCTGCTTGGGTTTCACTGCTTCTTTTAAGGCAGTGAATTCATACCAGTAATGATTGAGATTTCCTATCTACCAAGAGACAATGGTAGAGCTATCGGAGGAGAGTTAGACAAGGTCCCTTCTGTTGGCTTACCCAACAGTTTAAATAATTAACCTGTTGAACCAAGTACATAATGGAGGGTGAACAGCGGTGCTTACAAAAAGCTAGGACTGATGATACTAAAAAATATGTAGAAAAATAGATTAGGCATTTTGCTCACTCCCATGAGAGAAACTCCTAGGGAAGAAAACAATCCCCTGTGTGTTCAGGATTAAGGAGTCCTTGACAGAGGCATTTAATGGTGCAAATCAAGATAAAAGAAAGGTAGCAAGTATAGGTAGAACTATAAGGAGAAAATTCATAGGCAGTTAATTAGTGGCATTTATCCTTTATGGGCTTTAGTTTGATTCTGAATGCTCTTCCGAGTCAGCAGAGTTGACTTCTCCTGGACTCCAGGTTTTCACTTGCGTATGATGAATCTAAGAGTTTATTTCAGCAGCCTTCACTGCTGAAGAGGTGGAAAGAAGATCAGTGTAGGGTCCTTCTCAATCTGGGTTCAAAGAAGTGGATAGAGGGAGAAGGTCCTTCACCAGGACCAAGTCTCCTGGACTGAACAAGAATGGCTCTAGTTCCTGGGCTTGGGCTGCTGTTAGTTGTCTTAATTCTTGTTTAAAGTAGGCCAAAGATGTGACATACTTAGTTAAGTCTAAGTTCTCCTGGCCAAGCAAGAGATTGGTAGTTAAGGAAGGTCATCCAAACAAGAACCACATGATTATATCATTAGATGCAGAAAGATCTTTTGATAAAATCCAGCATCCCTTCTTAATAAAAACTCCCAAATACCTCAAAATAGTAAGTGTCATCTATGATAAACCCACAGCTAATATATTGTTACATGGATAGAAACGAGAAACATTTCCCCTGAAAACTGGAACAAGACAAGGTTGCCCACTCTCACCCCTCTTGTTTAACATTGTGTTGGAAGTCTTAGGTTGGGCAATTAGACAAGAGAAGGAAATCAGGGGTATCCAAACAGGAAAAGAGGAAGTCAAGTTATCCCTCTTTACTGATGATATGATCCTATTCCTCAGTAATCCAAAAGAATCTGTCAAAAACCTGCTTGCAATGATAAAGAACTTTAGCAAAGTCTCAGGGTACAAATAAATGTGCAAAAGACAGTTGCATTCCCATACACCAACAACAAGCAGGCAGAGACCCAAATTAAAAGCACAATTTCATTCACAATAGCCACATACAAAAAATGATATATCTTGGCATCTTCCTAACCAGAGAAGTGAAAGACCTTTACAATGAGAACTACAAATCACTGCTCCAAGAAATCCAAGAAGACACAAACAAATAGAAAAATATTCCATGCTCATGGAGAGGAAGAATCAACATTGTTAAAATGTCTATCCCACCAAAGGCAATCTATAGATTCAACACAATACCCATTAAATTACCAACATTATTCTTCTCAGACCTGGAAATAATACAGAAATTTATATGGAAACATAAATGATCATGAATAGCCAAGACAATCCTTAGCAAAAGAAACAAAACAGGAAGTATCACACTTCTAGACTTCAAATTTTACTATAAGGCTACAGTAATCAAAACAGCCTAATATTGGTACAAAAACAGGCATATAGACCAATGGAGCAGGATAGAGATTCCGGAAGCAAAGTATCAATTTCTCAACCAACTCATCTTTGACAAACCCTCCAACAACAACCACTGGGGAGAGGAGAACCTATTCAGTTATTCAGTAATGGTGCTGGGAAAACTGACTGATCACATGTAGAAGATTGAAACAGGAACCCTACCTATCACTATACCCAAAAATTAACTCTAAATGGATCAGAGACTTAAACGTAAAACCCCAAAGTATAAGGATCTTAGAAAATGCAGGAGAGCACCCTTATGGAAATTGGAACTGGCAACCAATTCCTGATCAGAACCCTAAGTGCCCCTAGCATAAGAAACAAGATGAACAAGTGGGACCTCATCAAACTGACGAGTTTCTGCAAAGCAAAAGAAACCATCAAGAGAGCAGGGAGACAGTCCACAGAATGAGAAAAAAATATTTGCTAACTGTATATCTGACAAAGGCTTAACATCTAGGATCTACAAGGAACTCAAACGCATCAAAAGGAAAAACACAGACAGCTCCATAAAAAAGTGGGCAAAAGACATGAATAGACACTTCTCAAAAGAAGATATATGGGCAGCCAACAGACACATCAGAGAAATGCAAATCAAAACCACATTGAAATACCACCTAACCCCAGTAAGAATGGCCATCACTAATAAAACAACCAACAACAGATGCTGGCGAGAATGTGGAGAAAAAGGAATGCTTCTACATTGCTGGTGGGTATGCAAACTAATGCAACCTCATTGGAAAACAGTGTGGCAATTTCTGAAAGAACTAGAAATTGACCTTCAATATGATCCAGCAATTCCTTTATTGGGAATATACCCGGAGGAACTCAAATCATTCTACAAAAAAGATACCTGCACATGTATGTTTGTTGCAGCTTTATTCACAATAGTAAAAACATGAAACTAACCATGCTGCCTGTCGAAGCTGGACTGGATTTTAAAAATGTAGTATATATGCACAATGGAATATTACACAGCCACAAAGAAGGACAAACATATGGACTTCGCAGCAACTTGGTTGGATTTAGAGTCGATCACACTCAGTGATCTATCACAGAAACAAAGAACAGAGTACCATATGTTCTCACTCATAAGCAGAACTTGAACAATTATCATAATACTATAAGAAAGGGATTGACAGTAGTGGGACATTGCTAGGGGAGGGAGGGTGGAATTGGCAGTTGAAGGAAACTTCTAGGGGAGAGAGGGGCATACCTCATCAACAAAGGTACCAGCATCATCAACGTTTGTATACCTAACCCTGAATTGTACCCCACATCTTTAAAAATAAAAAATAAATAAAATAAAGAAGGGTCATCCATCTGCCATTTTGAAGGGGCTTAGCCCCAGTTTTGATGGGGTATTTCTAACAAGTAGTAGGGCAATGGGAAGAAGAGTGGACCAAGAGAGATGAGTCTCCTGTGACAGCTTTTTGAGGAGCCTTTTGATGATGTCATTTATTTTCTCTACTTTCCCTGAGGATTGTGGTCTCCAAGCACAATGCAGATTATATTGTACACCTAGTGTCTTTGAGATCCCCTGGGCAATGGCCTCAAATGAAGGGCCATTTGCTCTGGAGGTACTTAGTTAATCCAAAGTGAGGGATTATTTCATTGAGCAGTGCTTTTATTAATTCAGAAGACTTCTCGGTCTGGCACAGAAATGCTTCTTACCCAGTTAGTGAAGGTATCTACCCATACTAGGAGATACTGAATGCCTCTTACTTTTGCCATGCGTGTAAAGCCTATCTGTCAGTGCTCTATGGGCAACTTCCCTTCTTTGCATTTTAGGGGGAAGAATTCACCTATTGAGGGGGGATTAATTGCAAGGCAAATCTCACAAGTGTTAACAACCTGCTTGACTATTTCTCTAGATTTTTACTTGAAAACAGCCTTCAGGTTAGCTGGAAAGTTTTCTCTCTTCTGAGGTGAAAGATCTGATGGAGGGTCTTAAGAATCTTCCATTGGCAGGAGGTCGGCAGATGAAGTTTGCCATCCTCTGATTGCAGCTATCCTGGAGGCTGAAAAATGTGTCCCCACAAAGTGGTCCATTTTATCTCTGCAGGAGAATATTGGGGTTGTATTTCTCTCAAGGGGTCCTCCCAAATCAGAGGGGCCTTAAATAGATCCGAAATCTGGGTTCTCCTTGCTGCTAACTTGGCTGTTCAATCCGCTGGTCTATTTCCTTTCAGCTATTTCATCTGTTCCTGGTGGCTTTTACAATGTATTATTGTCACTTCCCAAGGGAGGAATACCCAAGACAATAGTTGGTCTATCTCCCTATGGTATTTAATAGAGAATCCATTAGCTGTGAGAAAATGTCTTTCTTTTCAAATAGCGGTATGGGTGTGAAGGACTGAAAAAGTATACTTGGAGTCAGTGTAGATGTTTATTGACTTCCCTTTACTTAATTCAAGGGCCTTTGTAAGAGCAATTAATTCAGCTAGCTGAGCACTTGTATTTGAGGAAAGAGGCACACTTTCAATGATGTCAGTGAAAGTGTCTACTGTGTACCCTGCGTACAATCCCTCGCTCCACAAACAAACTTCCATTAGTAAAGAGAATCCAGCTTGGGTTTTCTAAAGAGGTTTCCTTTAAGTCCTGTCTGGCTGCATAGGTTTGTACTACCACTTGTTCACAATCACGTTCACATTCCCCACCATCATCGAGGAGGAAGGTGGCTGGGTTCAGAGAAGAACGTGGTAATAATTGTACTTCAGAGCCTTCTCATAACAAGGCTTGATATTTAAGAAGGTGGCACCAAAAAAGCTACTGCTGTCATCACTCAGAAGCCATCCCTCAGCCCAGCCACCAGATCAAGCTCATTGCTTAGGTAGCCTACAGGTTGTTGGGTCAGCTCCTGGGTCTGGATTCGAACTCCAAGGGTCATTTCTTTTCTTTCAGACACATAAAGGTTAAATGTCTTCCCTATGGGAAAGCTAAGAGCAGCCGTGATTAAGGCTTGTTTTAGTTGGTCAAAGGTTTTCTCATTAGAAATTAGAAAGTGAGTTCTAGTGTATTGAGTCTCCTTCACTGGTTGATATAAGAAGTGAGCTATTTCACTGTATCAAGGAATCCATAGCCTGCAAAATCCTGTAATGCCCAAGAATTCCCTCAATTGTTTGAGAGATTTGGGGAGGGAAAAAGAGGCAAAAGGCTTGATTCTTTTTTTGCCTAATTTCCTGATCCCTTCTGATAAGACTAGGTCTAGGTATTTCACAGAGGTTTGACAGAGATGAGCCTTAGATTTTGAGACATTATATCCTCTGTTAGCCAGAAAATTAAGAAGAACCTTACTACCTTCTTGAGAGATTCCCTCAGTTGGGGCACACAGAAGGATGTTGTTGAGGTATTGCAACACTTTTACCTGGGGAAATGAGAACTCAGAGAGGTCTGTTGACAATGCTTGCCCAAACAGATGAGGACTATCTCGAAATCCCTGGGGCAGTATTGTCCAAGTTAATTGGGTGGAGTGATTGGAAGGATCTTCAAAGGCAAATATATATTTATTGGGAATCAGAGTGTACTGGAAGGCAAAAGAAAGCATCCGTTAGGTCCAGGGCTGTGAACTATTTGGTTCCCTTAGGCATCTGGGTTAATAAAGAATAGGGATTGAGAACCACCAGCTGTATTGGAATCAAAGCCTCATTAATGAGGTGAAGGTCCTTAACTAGTCTCCATTCTCCATTGGGGTTTTGTACTCCTAATATTGGGGTGTTAAAAGGGTTGCTGCAGGGTTTAAGGAGGCCCTGTTTCTTCAGATTATTAATAATAACTCCCAATCCCTTCTTAACCTCTGATTTTTAAGAAATATTGCTTTTGATTGGAAGGAAGTGGGGTCCTTAAGATGAATACAGATGGGTATGGCTGTTGTAGCCTGGCCAGTGTCTCCCTGAGTTGCCCACACTTCTGGATTGATATCAATTTCCACTAGGGGCAGGCAAAGAAGCTGTCAAGGGACCCATGGAAGAACAATGGCTCCCATACGAGCCAAAATATCCCTGCCTAACAGAGAACTTGGACTCCCAAGCACTATTAGGAAGGCATGATTAAATAAGAAGTCTCCCCAGCTATAACTAAGGGGTTGGGAAAAGTGTCAGATTAAAGGCTGTCCTGAGAAGCCCTGTAAGTCGGGCTAAGGAGGAGAGAACTGACAGGGAAGCACAAATGTCCAGGAGGAAGTTTACCTTCCTCCCTTCAGCCTCTAGAATGACCCAGGGCTCCTGGGTAGTAATAGCAGTCTGAGCTGTTTGACCAGGGAGGTGAGTACTGGGCTTGGTAAGTCCTGAGCCCTGTCTGTTCTGCCGGACCACTTGTAAGGTCAGTTCTGGACCCAATGGCCTACCCCTTCAGGAACAGTTCACCTTCCAGTGGTCTCCCTCACAGCTTGGACAGGATTTTAGTGGCTTTGACTTTCTTCTGCTGGCAGAGCAGTCTCTCCTGTAGTGCCTCATCCAGCCATATCTGTAGCAGGTTACAGGTGCACCTTGGGAATTCTGGGGTGTATACACCTGTAAGGCAGCTACTAGTGCTCTTGTCTTTATCTCGTGTCTCCTCTTTTTCCTGAGCTTCCTCCTGATCCCTATAATGAAAGACTGAGGTGAAAGTCTCTAAAGTACTGTCTGGTCCTATGGCCTGCCTCTGCGGCTTTCTCCCTGTATCTGGAGCTGCCTGAGTAATGAACTTGTCTTTTAAGATTAGTTGTCCTTTGACTGATTCAGGGTCTAAGAAGGTGAGCTTAACCAAAGCCTCTCTTAGCCTTTCCAGAAAAGTTGAGGGATTCTCATCAACCCCCTGGTCTATTATAGCTAACTTGGAATAACTAAGAAGTTCTAGTTTTCCTCAAGCCTTCCAGTATGTACACCAGGAAATGTTTTCTTCTCCATTATCCCAAGTTGCTATTGGGATCCCACTTAGGGTCTTCCAATGATACTTCAGATATGCCAATTGGATAGATCCCTTCTTCTTCTCTGGCACTATTTTAAATGCAAAACTGATTTCCAAACTTCTCTGCCACTTGCAGGGCTGCTTGTTTCTCAGTGGTTATTAGGGTCTGGCCTAAGAGCAACATAACATCCTTCCAGGAGAGCTCAAATACTTGTGCTAAGTTCTGGAATGTATCTATATACTTTTCAGGGTCATCTGAGAACCTACCATGATCTTCCTTAATTTGTTTCAAGTCTCATAGGAAAAAGGGTAACTATACCTTACTAAGGCTATATTCACCAAGCGTCTCTCATAGAGGCATAAGTAATGCTGGAGCTTATCTAGAATGAGGGTTTTTAGAGTGGGAATGGTTTGAATATTGAGGAGGACCTGAATAAGAAGGGCAGGATGGACGAGGAGAAGCCTTGTGAGCTGATGCCTTTCCCAGTGGTGTCTTTGGGGTTGGCATCTCTGATCCATTGGGACTGTCCCTTGAGATGACCACTAGGAGGGCTGAATCAATTCTATAGCATTGACAAAGATCCAGCCTTTTTCATAATGCAAAGGGAGCCTGTACACGTGGGACCTTGGATTATTTCCCCTGGCATCTACAGATTGTCTAGTATTGTCTAGCTGCATGATTGAATTATAATTGATACTTCCCTCTGGAGGTCAGGTTTTTCCATTCTGCAATTTATAATCCAGTCATACTTGGGTACAAAAGAATCTAAGATTCTTTTAAAAGTCTGAAGATCAAAGGTGTCCTCTTAAGGAGTGCACACTGCAGTAGCCAGATGGCCTATTACCCATCTGGAGAGGAGAGGTGGAAAAAAATCATTGTTAAACTTTCTCCCCTCCAACCAATGCACATGAATAAGGATAGAAGAAAGGAGAGCGTCCTCTCACTTTCCTGTCCTTCTCCACTCATGGTGTTCCCTTGTATGCAAGTGCAACCACCACCCAAGTGTAGTGGAAGAGACTTGGTTGGTAGGAATTAGTCACACTGTCCTACACCTGTCATGCTATTGACTGTGCCTCTGGATTCCCTAAACCTAGCATTCTCCCTTTTCAGACTAGGGCTTCAAAAAGACCTTGGAGCAATTGGAATTAGGAATGGGATTCTGATGAAGAGTGGGGGGAGTTTTCCTGGGAACTTCTGTGAACCTCTGGCCAGTAGACCCATGGTTTGTGCCAGGTTATAAATTCAGATTACTTCCCTAACAAGGTCCTCTTTCCTGGTAAGAGGCCATTCAAATTTGGAGACATAAAAGTACCAATATTGGTCCATTGAGACAGTCCCTGATGGCCTCAGAACAGCCTAAATGCATGTCAGCAAGGCATTTCAACACAGAGCTTGCATAACCAGCATATGAGGTATCTAAGTTCTCAGGCACAGAACTGACAAAGTGCCTTCAAAGAGAAGAGTCCACATTTATTTGACGTCTGCCTACCCATAGAGTCCCCAAACGAACTGACCAAACTCGACTTACTGGGTACAACCATGAAGCTAGATTCTCCTCAACCAAAAGAAAGAGTAGGGACCTAATTTAACAAGATGTCTTCCAAAGGGAAATTCCTTGCATAAAGCAGTTTCTCATACTTGCTGGTTATATTACATCCTAACATGATGGAAAAATGAAACCAAAGCTTCCTACCCTTTGCCTCTTGGGACAAAAAATATACCTTGTTCTGAGCTATTCTCACAAAGGATCAAGCCAGCTATCAACACTGCCTAGTAACACCAACTCCCTAAGCTACAAAAACACCCACGACATCTGGCACCAAGTGTGTGCCAGAGAAGAAAATGTACTAGAAAAGACTGAGGAAAGTTTGATAGGAAAAACTGGAAGCCTTCTGCTGACATCCTATCAGGCTGTCTGGAAATGGGGTCAGCTTGGGAGCCTTCAGGTAACACCAAGGTGTACCTGAAGCCTTGGCCAGATGCCCTCGATTACTCCCAAATTTCTTCCAATTTCACATGACAGCTAACCCTCTGTGAAGGGAAACTGGATCAGAGCAGGGCCAACTTTCCCAACACCTGAGGTTGATTAACCAAACCCTCTTCAAATCCAATCCTCTGTGTATTATAGACCAGCAGCTGTGCTATTCACTTTTAACTGGCAGTAGAGTCCTGGTAATTTGTTTTTTAGAGAGTAAAAAAATTTGAGGACGAGAATCCTCAGAAATGAAAGTAAAGAGATGGGTTCGCTTTAACTCACCTTTCCATCAAACTTCACATTGGACACCAAATCTGATACGATTTTTATCTGGTCAACCTGGACTCTGAGAGTGTCAGCTCAATGGGTCAGCAAACCTGACCCCATAGAGTATCAGTTGTAATGGAATGGCAAGCCAAGTCCCAGAAGCGTTGACTCTAATGAGCTGGCAAGCCAAGCCCTGAGAATGTTGCTGAATTGGTGGGTTGGCAAGCCATCCCCAAGAAGTGTCTCAGCTTCAGAGTCTTGCCTTCTGCCAGCAGCTTTCTAGGTTCAGCAGGCTCCATCAGCTAGCAAGCCAGCCTCCAGGGTGTGTGGCTCTTCTGTTCTAGCTTCTGCAGCTATTCAGGCCTAGGTTCTTGTCTTGTGCCCAGGAGGAATGAGGGACACAGAGAAGGTGGGGAAGCAGGCTTTATTGAGAGGACAGAAAAACTCCCAGAGTGGGAGGGAATCAGAGAGGGTTGCCAATCTGGGGCTGAAACCTGGTGCTTATATGACCCTAGGGCCTAGCCGATTAGCTAGCACTAGCCATGAGCTGACTGATTGGCACTAACTATGCTAATTGGTCAGTACTAAGAAACAGTAAGCTGAGGGTAGGGGCCTAATAGTGAGCTAATTGGTTGGCACTTCATGGAGAGCCAATTGGTTGTTTTTCAATCCTGGCAGTGAGCATTTTGTTGCCCCAGCCAGTGGAGATTGTAGGGAGCTTGTTTGAGTGTATCAGTCTGAAAGGCCTGTTGGAAGTTCACTGTATTGTTATGGGGGAACCCACCCTGTCTGTCTGCCTAGCTTTTCTTGAGCTATCTCCTCTCTCAATTCTATGATTTTTGTCTTGATGCATGATTAAGATTTTTAGACTTTATATCACAACTTTCAGTAGTCAAGTGTACATGTGCTCAATAGATTCTATTATTACTTTTTGTTTCTTCTTCCACTGTGTGCTAAAGTGTGCCTTTGTGAGCTTCCTTTTTTCTATGTTTTTGCTGCTGACCAACTCCCAGCTGACATGTCTTTTTACTCTATTAATATCTTTTGTCTGATTATTGTCAAGATTTTGTGATGTGTAAGTCATTTTTTTCTCTTTGAAGTAACTTTTCATGTTGCCCTGATGTGTTTGTAACCTTTTGACTCTGGGCAGATAATCTCATTTCCCTTTATTTCCAAGTGCTTAAGAAACTGAGTCAGCAATAACTGATAAATTATTGATGAACAAATTCTGTTCAGACATTCACTTTTTATGTTGTTAATTTTTAAATTCAAAAATTTAAGGATGGTCTGTATTTAAGATGTTTGAATTTATACACTACGTTATGATGTTTTCTTCCTTAGATATAAACAGCACCCAAACAGCAGATATTAATTTATCTGGTTTGATAAACTTGTTCACATTTGATATTTGGAGGCTTAACATTTATTTTTCAAACACAGTAGCTACCTCATTAGAAGTAAGGAAGTGAGAAGAATTGAGTTTTGTAGTCAAATGCCAAAACATTATGTAAAAATTAAACTAGAAATAGAAGGACTTGCTTCCTTTTTAACAGCTGGTAGAGTCTCACCCTGAAGAAATCTCGGCAAATTTTTATGCCAAGTCTACAATTAAGGAGGAAGAAATAATAAATACTGCTGCAGCTCACAAAACACCACACATACACACACACACACACACACACACACACACACACACACACACACACACACACCCCTTCCATACTGTCTTATTCTGTCTTCTAAATGATTAAAATTTTCAAAAGGAAAAAAGCATGAATAAAAAAGCACATTTTCTTTAAAGGTACCAAGAAAATATCTCATAACAACAAAATTAAGTACATCAACAAAGTTATAAAATGATATAATTTTAAATGCAATTAAATTAATTAGTGCTAGAGTGACAAAGTCCTCTAACTTTCTTTAAGAAAGAAACTGCTACATCTTTTCTTTTATTATTCTCCCCAACCCCTGCCACATAGACAGTCTGAAGTCCATAGTGTACATCATCATTTGTATACACAAGTTTTCTCTAACTTTATATTATTTTATTTTAACGTTTGTCCTCTAACCTCAATATTTTTCCTTCATTCTTATAGGCTTCCACCCTATTTGTCGATGTATGACTTTGGTGATATATGTACTATTGAAAAATGTGTACGCTGTGGAAGTTTTATATTATAGACCTTCTCTCTTTCTTCCTTAATCAACAGTGTGTATAATAGTTCAACTCATGTGGTAAATGATATATAACCCCACATTTATGGACACTCCTCCCACCAAGGGATGGATCTGGGTGTACTCTATGAATGTTTTGTCCAATAGAATATGGCAGAATTGACAGTGTATTAATTTCAGAGCTCAGACCTGAAAACTAACTATATAGTTTTCAGTCCCTTCTATTTCCTGTCCCTTAGACAGTCCTTTCTGGAAGTCCTAAGGCACCATGAAGAAGTCCACCTACCATGGCTAGGTTCAGTGGCTCAAGCCTATAATTCCAGCACTTTGGGAGGCTGAGGCAGGAGAATTGTTTGAGCCCAGGAGTTCAATACCAGCATAGGCAACATTGTGAAACCTCATCTCTATAGTCTGGGTGACAGAGTGAGACTCCAATGCCTCACAATGCAGGGGAGGCTGTGTGGAGGCATTCCAGTTGACTCTCCCAACTTCCAGCCATCTCTGCCATGGTACAGGGCACATGAGTAAAGCTGTCTTGTGTGCTGCAAACCAGCTTTTATTTATTTTTTTAACCACTAAATACCAGTTATTGACCCCAGTTAATGCCATATAAAATAAAGGATTTTTAACTCACAAAACTGTGAGGTAATAAATGGCTGTTTCTTTCAGGCACTAAGTTTTGGGGTAGTTTGTTACTCAGCAACAATAACCATGACAACACACTACTTCAAGTACTGCTGGTTTATTATTTCTCACTGTTATATAATGTAGCCTTGCATGTCTACTTTCTTTCATGAATTTGTTTTTATTTGCACCAATATAAGTATTACCCTAAAGATCTACTTTAGTTTTTTAAAAAGTTCTTCTATCTTGTTAATATCCATCCACGTTCCTCATTGAAAATCTAGCTCTGTTTTCAAATGGTAAAATTATGGCCATTTGCTTCCATATTTCTAGAACCACAAATCATAAGGGAATACACATCCTTGCACATGCATCTCTGTCAACCAATGTGATAATTTATCTGGGATATGTTCCAAGGAGTAGGATTACTAGTGACAAGGTATACATATAGCTAGTTTCACTTAATACTGCTACACAGTCTTTCATAAGAACACAGGTTTGCACCTATCATATTTACAGCTATCTCAAGAGTGCTACACTTTTTCCATCTTATTTTGTTTCCTGTTTCCAATTCTTTTCTGCCTTCCCTTGCATAGATTAACTTAACTCATGCTAATTTCAAAGTTATGTACTCTATTATAAATCACTAGTAATTATAATATTAGCCAGGATTCAGTTACAAGGAACAAAATCCTCTTTAGCTAGTTTTAGCAGCAAAGTATTAATTACAGAGTTTTAAATGGTTTATGAGCTCATTAGGAGGGCTGAAGAAACATAGTGTAGGTCAAGTTTTTTGAGACAATTCAGGGAAACTTGTAATCATTGTTTCTTCAAATATGTATTCTCTTCTATTTATACCTTTTCTTTCTGTGATTGCTGTTATTCAAGTATGAATATTTATTTATTTATTTAAAATTTATGTCAGATTCAAGGAGTGCATGTGTAGGTTTGTTACATGTGATGGTGAGGTTTGGGCTTCTGTTGATCCCATCACCCAAGTGGTAAGCAAGGTACCCAAGGAGTGATTTTTAAATTCTTGTCCCCTTCCCTCCCCTCTACCCTTAGGAGTCAACAGTGTCTGTTGTTCCCATCCTTATGCTTGTGAGTACCCAGTGTTTACCGCCACTTACAAGTAAGAGTGTGTAAAATTTGGTTCTCTGTTTCTATGTTAATCTGCTTAGAATAATGATTTTAAGTTGCATCCACATTGCTGCAGAGAACATGGTTTTGTTCTTTTATATGACTGTGTAGTATTCTTTGGTGTATATGCCACATTTTCTTTATCCAGTCCACTGCTGATGGGTACCTGGTTGGCTCCATATTTTTGCTATTGTGATTAGTGCTGCAATAAATATATGAGCAGGTGATTTTTTGGCAGAATAATTTATGCTCCTTGGGTATGTACCTACAAGTGGGGTTGCTGGGCTGAAGGCTAAATCTATTCTTAGTTTTTTGAGAAATCTCCAAATTGCTTTCCACAGAGGCAAAGCTAGCTTACATTCCCAGCAACAGTCCCTTTTCTCCAAAACCTCACCAAAATTTGTTGTTTTGATTTTTTACTAATAGCTATTCTGACTGCTTACCTCTCATATTAGATGGTATCTCACTGTGGTTTTGATCTGCATTTCTCTGATGATTAGTGATGTTGAGATCTTTTTCAAATGTTTGTCAATTGCTTGTGTGTCTTCTTTTGAGAAGTGTCTGCTCATGTCCTTTGCCCACTTTTTAATGAGGTTGTTATTATTTTTTCCTTTCATTTCATTTAAATTCCTTGTAGATGCTGGATATTAGCTTTTTTCTAGATGCATAGATTGCAAATATTTCATCCCATTATGTAGACTGTTAATAGTTTCTTTTGCTATTTAGTTTTTCTCTTATGTTTTCTATTTCTGTCTATTTCTTAATGCTATTTGGAGAGTTGCCACCATCAGTCCTTGCAGTCTGTTCATTCATTTTCAGTTACATGCCTTTTTTTTTTTTATAAAGCCTTAGCTACAACTAGATAACTGTGCAACAGCTCGCCTTTAGGTAGCAACAAAATTCTATTATAACTCCCTTAAAGACCTTGAATCCCTTCCAGCTTTGTTTGTGCTTGATTATAAAATAAACATGATGAGCTAGTTCAGGGCCACTTCTTCTCCATCAGAGGAAAGTGTTCCACCCTTCCCCAGCTTTTCTTTAAGTTACATACATTTTTATATATGTCCTACATATAGGATTCTTTCAACTATCATAGTTTTCAAAACCATTATTTTTGCCTGGTCCTTTTTGTTAATGTTTGTTTCCTGTTTCATATTACCAATGTCGGCTCTTAATTTTTTTTAAAGATATTAAGGTTACTTAAAATCCTTTTTCTTTCTGATTTATTGATTGTTTTACCTGTGATATAAATTTTGTTGTCGGTTTTCTTTTCTGTTGCATTCCTGATATTCTGTGTGCTTATGTTTCCCCAGGGCTGGCAGCTTACAATAGCAAGAGTGGTAGGCAGACTAGACTATGGCTGCTAGCAATCACTGACTGCCTACAGTGTTCTCACATTTGTGTCGTCTCTTCTTGACTGTGGGCTGGGCCTAGCAACTTGTTTCTAATGAGATTATGGTGTAGGATATCACTTCAAAAATTAGATTAGAAAAAGCCTTGAGTTCTATATTCTCTAGCTCTGTCAATTTCACTGGTAGAAATCAGCCGTCAGGTGGTTAGTTTCAGTATGAAGAGGCCACAG
Source organism: Carlito syrichta (assembly GCF_000164805.1). NCBI lineage: Eukaryota > Metazoa > Chordata > Mammalia > Primates > Tarsiidae > Carlito > Carlito syrichta. Next base: position 904,742 of record NW_007249814.1, on the reverse strand, counting down.
GATGAGGGACTGAGGAAGGTCTCTGGCCAAAGTCCCATGAGAAACTAAATCTGCCAACAAATTCATAGGGAAGTTGGGAAGCAGATCATTCCTTAGCTGAGCCTTCAGATGAGACCACAGCCCTTGCTGACACCTAAACAACATCCTCATGAGAGGCTATGAGGTAGAGGCACTCAGCTAAGCCACATCCCAATCTCTGACCCACAAAAATGGTAAGATAGTAAAAATTTATTGTTTGAAGTCACTATGTTCTGGGACAATTTGTTAGAGAGTAATAAATAATTATTAGAGCAGATAATATAATATATAGCTCATGAGAGGGTGAAAACTTACACCCTATTTTCTAAATGACTCAAGGGAGAAAGCCCCTGAGATATACATACATATGCATATGAAAATATGGCCTCAACTTTCCACTTTGCCATCCCTCTACCAAGTTTCCTTTCCTTTTTTAGAGTCCATCCGGTATTTCTACCTAGGGGAATGCTTTTTCCTTATTCTTCTTCTTCATGTGTAATCATCTAGTACTTGAGGTGTGGGAAGGAAAGAAGGAACAGAAAACACTCAAAGCATGAGTTTATAGTTATCTTTCCACTTTGTCTTTTCTGTTTTCCACCTCAAAAAGGCAGGCACTGACCCACCCATGGGAAATGTGGGCAAGCGAGATATTCTTTTTTCCTCACATGGGAATGATAGTTTGGCTGCACATAGAACTCTAAGATTCAAATAATTTTCCTTTATAGCACCTTAGAGACATTGTTTTCCAGCAACCTTTACCACAGTCAATAACTCAGGTGTCACTTTAGTTCTCTTTCCTCTTAAGCAACCTCTTTTCACCTCTGGAATCTTAAGGATACGTTTACTCTACTTTTTACTGTTTGTTCTTCTATGTCTTCGTTAGTCTCTCCTTTAGAGTCTCCAATAGAAGAGAATACTTTTCTAGTCTATTCTTTGTGTCTCTTAAACCATACAGATGATATTATGTCAGAATTGTTACTTATGTAAAAGGGTTATAAAAGATTGATATGGAAATATCTAAGCAATAACTAATGAAATTAAAAATTAGCTTGCAATTAGATCAAGAAATCATTCTAAAGAACTTTACCCAAAAGTACAAGTATATAAGAACACATGTACAAATATTGAAGAATTTTTGTTTGCAATAGCAAAACACATAAATGTTCATCAAGTCACACATGAATTTCACCAAAGCTGGTTGAAAAACTACTGGTATATACTGTATATATTATGGACTAGTATGCAACTATAAAGCATATTTAAAACATTTACTAAATTATTTTTTCTTTAATATCTGTGAATGTATTCAGTGAAATGTTATTACTTTTAATTATTTGTAAGTGAAAAATTTAAAAAGAAAAAATGGGAAGAAGAAAAAACAAAGAAAGCAAGAAAGAATGTGGAAGAGATATTAGCTTACAAATCATAGGCTGTGAATATTTCTGACAGCAGGCTCTTTGGTGCTTTTGTGTCCCACTCTTGGAGGGACAAAATTTCAGGCAGTTTTTGTGAAACTACACAGCTGGGAGAAAAAAAAAGTCCCTTCCAGATATTTATTAGAATCCTGTTTTTGCATCCTCCCTCAACAAACCCATTCCGTAGATAATTATCTCCCTAAACTGGCAACCCTTATGTCTCTAGCAGCCAAATCCACGAATCACTGCAGAAATCTCTTATATCTAGGTTTCTAAAAGTGGTAAGAAGATTAAATAATATTTAAATTTTATTAGACTGCCAAGCAGCTTCTTTTCACTACCATTTTCCATATCAACTTGCTAAAATAGTCAGAATTATTATTTTTTAACATCCTTGTAATCCCTGACAAATTGAGACTTAACATGAGTCTAACAAAAGACAAATCAGACATAACTTCAGAATTTCTTAATAGGAGACAAGGACTGAAACTTTTCTCAAAAAGCATGAGCATGGAGACTCAGAAACTCTACAGACGGTAAAAGAGTATTTTTAAATTTGGAGAACTTTTTATAACTACTCAGTCATATTTAACGTTCTAATTTCAGAGGACAGAATGAGAAAAAAAATCACATCCAGGATTGTACTAATGTAGAAAGGGCACTAAGTATTGGCAGGGGGCAGGGAGCCCTAAAATGGCAATGTTAGTGAAGTTTTCTTTTTAACTCTGTGGGTTAACCTAAGCAAAAATAAAAAATAAAAAAAGAATTTGAATAAGAACATTCTACTTAGAAGAAACAATCCTCATACTTGAAAATGAGTCCAGGTAAGGCGTTGAAAATCCTACTATCTGCCTTGGCATTCAAGTCCACAACAATATTTATTTCATCTGTCGGATACTTGGACTAAATGGAATTCACGAGATTGTTGAATTGTAGCCATGTATCTAAACAAACAACGGGTACCTTGGCAGGAGGACATAAACATTAAGGAATTTTACATCCATCTTATGTGGGAGCTCCATCAAGACAAGAAGGGGTATTTCTTACATCTGACCTGATAGGTATTCATGTTCTTTCTTTCTCCCAACAAAATGTAGATGCTGGGTATTGGTGACATGGAGTGAATACGCAACACACAGCTTCTAATCCCATGGAATGCCCAGTGTGAAAAAAAAAGTAGCTTGTCGAGCTGGGGTTGGGCAGACTTGTGAAGGGTATTTTAGGTCCTCAGCTTGGTTATTTCACATCCTGCTCTTCTTGTGATCCTGTTCTTTCTGCCCTGCTCATGTGAAAACCTGTTCTCAGCTTGACTTCTACTTTCTTCTAGAATTGGGTGAAGTAGCAGCATAGGGAAGACTGGCACTATTGGGTCAATTCCAGAAACTTTTCCAGCTTTGGCATTCAATGCCTTCCTGTGGATCACCAACTCAACTTCTGGAGCCATAGCTTCTGAGGGGGTGGATGGTGTCTGGGAAGTCTATCCCCAGTGCTGGATCTCAGCCTCCCATGGGGCAGTGATTGTATCTGGAACTTCTTCCTACAGCTAGTCTTGGATTCCAGTGGCTCCTGGGGTGATCAAAGACATCGTGATTTACCAACCAGCAGATGAACAATTCTCACCGACTGGATTAGAGTGCTGCCTGAAACAAAAGAAGCTTCCCAGAGGCAGGAAGGGGGTCATGACTTTGTGGTGGTTTGGCATGATGGATATAGTTGTCTGAACTAGACATCGTCTGATCTTTGTTTAAATGATTCTTGTGTCCAGCTTTCAAGGGAGACTCACAAGACAATCAAGATATAGGGAAAAAAATGTTCAAGGAAGTGGGGAACAGCGTTCTCTCCTCCTGTGTGCCAGACATCCAACTAAATCTTACTGCTACCTTTTATACGTAAAGTCATCATCATTCACGATCTTGGGTCTTTCCCCTTGGTCCTTGCCTGGCTACATGACTTGAGGTCTGTAATTCATCCATGGGAGAAGCCAAGGCTCAGAGGGGTACAGAGAAATGCTTCTGGGCACACAGGAAGGCCATGCAGGACTAGGACTTGGCCCTCGTCCCCAGGGTCAGCACTGCCTACCAAGATGAAAGAAGGCCTTAGCCACGTGGCCAGTGCCTGCTGTTTGGACAGTCTTACTAAGATCTTGCTCCTGAGGTGTGAGGAGATGAATTCTGTTCAATAAAACCCTCCTCTTTCCCCCTCAGCAGTGCTTTTTCTCCAACAGAAATGCAACCTCTTAACTAGTCTTTGTGCTTCTCTCTTGCCTCTAGCATATCAATCTAACTTCTAGCCAGCAGCAGCTAGAGTGATTTCTTGTAAAGCACTGAGCTACCCCTGATTTTATTCCTTGTTTCTCTTCAAACTTCTAGTATATGACTTACAAGGCCCTTTATGATCTGGATCTCACTGACCTATCTTCTCTCATGTCATTTCTCCCCCACACTCTGTGTTCCAGCCACAGCAGACCTCTGTTTTCAGGTGACACAGAAACTCACCTCCAGAACTTCATTGGGCCCTTCCTTCTGCTAGGAACACTCTCCCCCTTTGCCTGACCAGCTCCTCATCTCTCTTTTAGTTAATGTCCTTCCTAGGCCCCTATACCAGGTTGGCACATCCTCCTTTGAGCTTCCATCTGACCTGGCACATTTTCCAGCTCACTTTTCATCATACTCTGTTGAAATTCCTTGCCTAATCATTCAGTATCCTTGTTAGACTCTGAGTTCTGGGAGGGCAAAGTCTGTGGCTTCTACCTCTTATGATAGACCCAGTGCTAGCATGTTACTTAGTAGGTGCTCAACAAATATTTGAATGAACAAAGAAGTGTGTTGTTATGGAAGAAGCCAAACTCCTAGGCTTCTTCCAGCAGGGAGTGCAGGAATGCTCTTGGTGCATTATCAGGAAGCTGTGTGTAGAGTTTGGCTTGGGTATTGGCATAACGCAGTTATGCCAAATACCAGAAAGGGCACCCCAGGGAAGGCTTTTAATTGAGACATATTTGTAACAGAGTCAGAATCAGGGCCAAGAACTCCCTTCCCAACTTGTAGCATTCCTTTTTGCATGTAATGATGACTTGCTTTTAGCTACCAAGTAAGAGGAGTTGGTTCTTCAGATGCTGTTAGAAAATTCGTCCCAGTGGTCAAAGGATGCCTTGAACTCAGGCTAAAAACTGGCTCACCTCCAGAAGTCCTCTACTCCTAAAGACCTGCAGGATAGGAAGAGGCTTCTTCACAACCTTGGCTGGGTCAATAAGAAGAATCCCACCCCCACTCCACTTACCCATCTGCTGAGCCTTCCACAGGTCTATTTGAAATTCACCGTATAATTAGACAGGGGTTTCTTCTCAATAATTTTTTTTTGGAATGCATGAATCAGTGAAGGATGATCCTTACATTCCATCATTGCCAAACATCCATTAAGACCCTACTAAGCTCAGAGCACTGGAAATAATCAAGATAGACTCCCTGTATGCCTGGGTTTTCATGCAGTGAGAGACATTATCCAAGCAGATAATTTAAAAGACTAGGTCATTTCAAGGAGTTCTGTGCAGAAAATGAAAAAGATGACATGAAAAAAATAGACAAGAAGAAGTTCTATTTACATATTACCAGGAGATCAGTAAAAATCCCTTGATAGTAACTGAGATTGTAATGGCTGACACACACATATTTCTGACTTTCTTGATTTCCAGCTGTTGGGGAAAATTTTTTTTTTTAGAATCCAATTTTCCTGAAGGCATAAACTATTACATGTCAGAAGAGAAAAACAATAGAATTGAATTACTAAAATCAGGTTCCTATTCAGTCCCATTGAAAGAAAGAAATCTTGGATATTGGAAGCACACAATTGGACATCTCATGTAAAAGATGTCCATGCAGCACAGAGTTAATTGGGCTGTAACTGTCAGTGGATTAACTTTATCCAAACTATTTTCATCCTAGCTTGTTGGGACCAAAGTATCAGGAAAAAGCCTCCAGGTTTTGCTGGACGTATCATCCTTCTGAAGAGCAATGCTCCAGCGATAAAATATATCACAAATTATAGTGAAAAGACTTGTGCTAGAATTTAGGAAGGGACAATTTGGAGACTGTAGGATGAGGTTTTGAAAAGGAATCACATCAGGGGAAAATTGGAGGTAGGTATATTTGGACAAAAAGTAAGAAAGGTGATAGTAGAGGTTCCATGAAAAGTAGTAATGTCTTACTTTGTAAGATTTTTGCCATAAGGTGGAGAAAGCAGTAGTAAGTTCTTTTTCTCAAAGGGAGAAATAAAAGTAATACAGGAGCCCAAAGTACCTATGTTCTAAACTTAGAGGAACCTGAGACTGGTGTTTAAAAAAATGAGACAGATACTATATTCTCACAGAAATCTGGCATTTTTAGCAGACGTTATATATTTGCAGATAGAAACTTAATCTTCATTATTTTCCACCTGAACCACATGCTAAGAGAAGAAAAGTAAGAAGTCTGTTTTACAAAAGGATCCTCCTATTATTCTGTCAGCTTGAAATGTGATTCCAAGTAGCTATAATTGTAAATCAAATGAATTTGAATTAGCATTTGCCCTTCAAAAATGAATATATTCATAGGTTGCCATAAGAAATGCAAATTTTAGAAAAAGATAACTGTCTTCTAAAATAATCAAACCATTCAATCACTTGTTAAATAAATACTTATTAAATATCTACTATGTGCCGGACACTATAACTTCAGTAAAAACTATTCTTAAAAACTCCTGGAATATTATATTTTGGATAAAAAAAAGTTTTCAAACTTTTGGAGAAATCACAGATTCCTCTGTAGTATGAGAAAAACCTATGAACCACTTTTCAGAATAATGTATAAACGTTTATTGGGTTGAATTGTGTACCCTCAAAAGGTACACCCAAGTCCTAATCTCTACTGTAAAGGTGACTTTACTTGGAAATAGAAACTTTGCTGATATAATTAAATTAATGATACTGAGATGAGGTTATCCTGAATTTAAATTGGGCTCTAACTCCAATGACAAGTGTCCATGTAAGACACAACAAAGGAGAAGACACAGAGACACAGAGAAGAGATTCAAGAAAAGATGGAAGTAGAGGTAAAAGTATGTTTCCACAACCCAAGAAATGGCAAAGATTGCTGGAAGCCACCAGAAGCTAGGAAAGAGTCAGGGAACTCATTCTTCTTTAAAGTTTCCTGAAGGAATCAACCCTGCTGATACCTGTATTCCAGGCTCCTGGCCTCCAGCACTATTAAAGAATAAATTTCTGTTGTTTTTAGCTGCTTAGTGTGGTGATTTATTGAAGCAGCCCTAGGACATAAACATAATACCTTACCTGTAGTACTTCACAGACAATTTCAAACTCTGTGCATGTATTATCCGAGGGTCCATGAAGCCTAAATTAAGAATATCTGAACATATGAAACTGTGGTCACCGCAGTGAGGGAATTGAGGGAAACTTGAAATTTGTGGAAAATATCAACCAGGATTACTTAGCCTGTGGGATAGAAGAGAGACATTATGACTTTCCTCATATATCTGGAAACTGTCATATCTATGTGGCCTCATAGGTGGGTGGATATATAATTTGCCATCCAAAACAGGGCATTTCTAAGAGTTAGAAGAAAGGTAGTATTAGTAATTATATGGGGAAAACAAGCTTATATAAACCAAGACTGTCTCAGGAAAACTAGGACACATGCTTACTCTACTCTTCGAAGAAAACCAATGTAAAAATTGGACGGAAAAAAAGGAGAGGCATAATTTAGCTCAAAACGAGGAAGAACTTCAAGAGAAAATAATCCAATCCTTGCTAGACTGTTCTAATAGAAAGTAGGCAATGACTTGGGAGAGAATTTTAGAGAAGCTGCATTTTGCCTTAAAGGAGACCTCTGAAATCACTTTGTAGTTTAAGCTTCTATGTTCTTGTTCTATGATTCTGCTCCAAACTGGAATTTAACTATTTTCAATACATACTCCTGGAATAACAAATGACTTTGGAGCCCCTCAAGAACTGATTTTTAGTTCTGACCCTGTTTTGCTTTGTTTTGTTTTGCTTTTTTAAGCAATCTCAACAAATATGTTCCATTTCATTGAGTACAGCAAAATCTATTTCAAAGGGCATTTGTGAGGTTTGAATCGAAAAAATATGTAAAAATTCAGCACAGTGTCTGACAAATAATAGGTGACAAGTAAATTAAAATTACTTTACCTTAGTAAGTCTTAAATATATAACAATAGGATTTGTTTTTTTGATTGAGCAAATTAATGGAAACCCTTGAGTTCTTGAGAAATTTTTATTGCCTATTTTTTTTAGACCTTTGCAAGTAGAAAATGATGTTTTTCCATGTGTGCTTGAAGGGACAGAGTAAGAAGAAATGAAGGGAGAGAGGGAAGAAGGAAAGAAGGAAGAAAGGAATGAACATATGAATGAATAAGTGAATGAATGAGAGATAAAAGGAAAAAAGAAAGAGGGGGAGGAGGAAGGGAGAGAGGGAGGGAGGGAAAGAAAAGAAACAAGGAAAAAGGTTCATAGTGATTATTTTGTTACATTAGGGACAACTGCTCCATGAAGATTTTAACTGGCGTCAAAGGCATATAATCTGATTCAGGGTAAAGTGCATAACTAATGTCCTTCAAAAATCCTGACAATTCCTGTAATGTTCTGAATAGATTAGTATGTGGGTGCCTCAGATACTGTGCAATGATTTGTTCTCAGCTAAAATAAGACATACATGCTTTGGGTACAATTTATTCTGGCTATCTAAAATATGTTTTTAGCAACATAAATTTCTATCAACAAGTGTTCAGTGAGCCTACTGCTTTTAAGGGCTCTAATCAAGACTATAGTTAGGGGGCATAGATAATAACATTTGTCCTAGTTTTCAGGGTTCTCATGAGGACCAGATGGGATAATAGAGTGAAAAAACCTTAAAACCTTAATTGCTATAGAGTGGAAAATTCTATTAATAATAATGAGAGTCAATAATGACAACAATTCTTGTGGAAAAAGTCAGGTCTCCTTGACAGCAGGGACATGAGGTATACACTCCTGACCCACGGGCATTGGGAGAATCCAGCTCTGCTCTTGAAATATAGGGCATCTGGAGAACACAAGGACTGACTATGAACATGGCTCTAAAGTGATAAACTAAAAGCCTTTTGGCTGCCAATTTGAAAGACACAAAGGCATTGGGGTTTCAAGTACATATAGTACAAAACCAGCTGGATATGGTGGCTCACACCTGCAATCCCAGCCTTTTGGGAGGACAAGGTGGGGAGATTGCTTGAGGGGTTCAAGACCAGCCCTAGCAACACAGTAAGATTCCATCTCAACAAAAAGTTTAAGAAATAGCCTGGGCATGGTGGATCACACCTGTAATCCCAGCACTTTGGGAGACCAGGACAAGCAGATTGCTTGAGCCCAGAAATTCAAGATCAGCCTGGACAACATAGTGAAAACTCCTCTCAGTATGCTGAGGTGGAAGGATCACCTAAGCCCAGGAGATAAAGGCTGCTGTGAGCTATGATCGTAGTGATCATGCCACTGCACTCTTCAACCTGTGTGACAGAGTGAGCCCCCTGACTCAGAAAACAACAAAATTTAAAAAGTAAATTTAAAAAACCATCTGGGCACGGCAGCATTCACCTGTAGTCCCAGCTACTTGGAAGGCTGAGTGTGGATGAATTGCTTGGTCCCAGGAGTACAAGGCAGCAGCAAGCCAAGATCATGCCGCTGTACTCTAACCTGGGCGACAAAGCAAGATTTTTATCTCTGAAAAAATTATGTTAAATTAAAGTCTGCTCCCAGAGCAGACTGTTTCAAGAGGAGCAGGTCAAGTATTGGTCACCTGCTAAAGGCTGCAAGAGAGATGATGTCATGCCTTGTGCAGATGATCACAAGTGCCCAGGGTTCTACAGCACTTTCCCAATTTCACTAACTGAATTCGACCACCTTCTGTTAATCCTTCCCGTGAACCATGCCCTTAGTGGTAGGATAATTTATTGGAAGGTTAAATGGTGCATGTTCTGCCTCTATATTTCTTCCCCTCTCGTTGCTAGCAGGCAGTTGGGCTTTGTAATTATGGCCTCAAGGATTTGAGCAAAGCCAAGCAGAAACAGCCAAATGTTAACAGGCCTTTTTGCCTTTTGTTTAAAACAAAATCTTTAGAAGAAATTATTATGCCAGAAAGAGAGATGGAAGCAGAGAGAGCCCTGGGGAAACTAGAAGATTCTAAGATCAATTTTCAAAGACTGAGGAGGGATAGGAGGCCTGAGAGTCCAGCAAGAAGTAGGCATTGTGCCCTGCAGCCTCACAGCATCCAGAACAGAGGAAAGATTTCAAAGGGAGTCTGGTACATTCAGAGAGACAGTATCCCACACACCGGGGTTCTCATTTTCTCCAAAGGCAAAGATGTTCATGTCAAGCAGCAGAGTTGCCCAACTTGAGGGAAGCATAAACTTGGAAACTAGATGGACTTGTGCTAAGGGTTTTGGACCTAATGTTCTACAGCCTGTGGACTCCCCAGAGCCTTGGGCTAAGTGAGATCTAAGAACTTTGGGAGCACAGAGTAAAGAGGTTCAAAAATGACTGAGATAGAATGTGTTGTCATTCTAACAGGTTGAGTATTTGGAGTTTGAATTCTGTTGGTTTAAGGAAAACAATCTTCCATGTGATAATTTTTGCACTCATAGCTTTTTCACTGTTAGACTGTTAGACCTCATTATATTACCCCCTGGCTTTGAAAGTCATGACCCTGCTTGGATATTTCACTCAATTCTCACCTCCCCTGAAGTGTGATCCATTCAAACATCGTCCTTATTCTTCCTTGTACTTCCTATCAGAATGTATAATGTGGCAGATTCCAGTGTGGAGACAACTGTACAAGAAGAGCTTTCCCCCCCCCCAAAAATGTCCTTCCTCCACTTCTACCTTTTTCAACTAGGTGGGAATAAATGAACATGAAGCTGAACTCACTAGAGTGCTTGAGTACTATTTACATACATTTTTATGTAGAAATTTTACTGTCTTTCAGGACTCAGTTCAGACATCTTCTTCCCAGTCTTCCTTCGTTCCCCAATCCTAAGATGGTGATTCCTGTTTGCTATTCTGAAGGACCCTGTGCCTTCCTTATCATGATTCTTCCCATCATGTGTGATTGCCAGTTCTTTTCTCAGTTTCCCTGTCTCCCCCAAAAAACCATGTGCACCCTCAGGGTAGGGGCTGAATCAGACATTAAAACCTCTTAGTAGTGTCTTGACACCATAAATTCTCATATTGTAAATGAATACAACATTGTGAATGTTAGCTTTGCTGATACTTCTAAGAGATTATTGACTCATGGATTAGAGTTATGAGAAGAAGATATAAATCTAGTCAGGAATTCCTATCATGAATAGCCTCTCAATTTGGGGGAATGATACTTATTCTTTTCCCCCAACTTGAAAGCCAAAGAGAGATTTGAAAAAGGAAACTCTGTCAAGCTCAGTTCTTAAATACATATCGAACTCAGAACACATTCAAAGAAGAAAGAGAAGATAATATAGTAAGAGGAGAAGGAGAAATATGCACATATTATACCTGAAATTTTAATTTTGTTTTTCTTGAGCTATCAAAATAAAATTCAAACTTTAACTTCAATGTATTTAATACAATTATTGGTAGCACTTCAACTGTCATGCTATCAATCAAATAAAATTAATTTAATAACTTTAAAAGATGACACAAATGAGAAGATAGTTTCTTGGTGTGAATTTTAAATTTTCTATGAATTTTAATGCAGGGAAAAGACTTAAAGTCTGGCAATTAAAATTTTAAAATCAGAATTCAATAATTTTCTAGATGATAACATAGTTTTTCAGTGTGTACTTTTATTGAATCTTTGGGTTTTTTATGTTATGGATATTTTAAGGTGTTTTTATTAGCATTCATTTGTTTTATGGATAATTTTTCTTCCTTTCCAAAACTAGTGAACCATCAAAGGAAACCTTATGCTCTTTAGCAACTGATTCTCACACCACATTTGCTGCTATTGTTAAAGTTGTTCATTTTCACAGCATTATTTTTTTTTTAATGTGATCCAGGATGAAACCTAGCTTGCAAAGTCACAACTTACAAGTGAATTTTAAACAGTCTGGAAGAATCTATTCATTCGTTTATAACATGTAATTTTATGAATCAAATATAGACATGATAATTTTAGATGCCTTTTGCAGTTGCATCACCAACAAATGGTTTGTTTAAAAATATAGTTGTAATTTTAAAAGCACATGTGCTACCATAATATTTTAACACCTCTTTCCTTTTGAGCTAGAGGGGAACAAAAAAAAATAGTGCTTTCTCTCTCTCTCTTTTTTTTTTTCAGAAAGAGATACATCCTGCATTTCCTCCTTTTTGTTTATGAAACTCAAACTTTTGTCCAGGCCAATGTTTTTCATTCTTCCTTACGGCAATCTAATCCATTTTTAAAATTATGTTTTTGCAAAACCATTACCCACATGAAACACTGAAACAGAGCTGCTGTGGCTGAGGTGGTGAACCTGAAGTCTTACAGGCATGGTGGCCTCTGTCTTAACTGTCCCTATTTTGCCCGTGGCCTCTGAAGAGAGTGAACCTGGGGCCCAGTTACTTCAGGGCCATCCTGGTGTGCACCAGTTGTTCAGCATAATTATTAATAGCTTCCCCTTTCACCCATACTGACTGTATGGGCACCATGCCTCTGAGGCACTGCCATATATCTGAAGAGCTCACCGGCACTGATAGAAACCGCTGGACTAGGACTGGTCTGGAAGTCAGGTGACTCCTCTTCCCATGCCTCCCTGAAGGCGGTAGCTATGGTAGTCTACTGACAGCACCAATTCAGTCAGGCTATGTTACAGTCTAGACAATTTTAGCTGTCCAATAGGTAAAATAAGGGTTTGTACAAAACAAAAATCTATTACCTTCCCTACCAATGTATTCCTCCTGTATACAGTGTTTGTGCTAATTCTACCAACTCCCTGCTCATTGAAAACCCTGGTTACTTTTTGCTTCTTTTTCCTCCTTATGCTAAATTCATTTTTTTTTTTTTGCCAACTTATATCAGTTCTATCCCCAAATGTCTCTTCTCTGTGCCTTTTAACCTCTACTATCACTGTTATTTCCCTAATCAAGGTCCATGTGTGCTCTCACATAAGTGGGTGAGGGCATAACCCCATGCCACCTTTCAATTCCTGTTTCAAACATCTCACCAGTTTCCCTCCTTGCAATTTGCCATTAGACCCTCAGACTTTAACCAACTCCTCTCTGCTTGAAGCAATCTCTTCCACCTCTGAATGTCATTGGAAGGTCTTCCATGCCTCACTTATGACTCATGCGATTTTCCGCTTTCATTTATAAGTATTTTCATGACTTATTTCCTTTATTAGCTTATTAGTTCTTTAAGGGTAAGATTTTATTATTAACCTTGGTGTTTTTAACAACACCTTGCACTTTGGAAATATATGACTGTTTATCAAATGGATAAATAATTGGATGAATGAGCAAATAAAAACAAAGATATATGCTACTTTCAATATATTCATTGCTTCAGCCTTTATAATCTGACACAAATTGCGATATACTATTTCACTATCTTCCCCATTTCAAACAGAAAAGTCTTCCTAATTTGTCCCAAGCATAAGCCGCCTTCTATGATCCTTTTCACAAGTGACCTACATACAGAGCCTTCCCCTTCTGCTACTTCTATATGCCCTCCAGGTTTTTAAAATTCAACTCAAAATTAAGTTTCTCCCCACTACTAGCCTAATTATCTAGCCCCGCTGAGCAACATTGTTATTCTATATCATTTAACCTACCCCTATTCCCTGTACCATCAACTTTTAATCATGAAAATAACACAAAGAACAGGTAAAATCATTCACTGTTGTCTATACCATGCATTCCTCCTAGGTCTTTCTAATAGTTCACAAAATTTTAGTATTTACTAGATAGCAGGCACTGTTCTAAGACCACTACCTGTAATGGCCCATACATTTCACTATAACCCCCCCAAAATAGGTAATATCCTCCTTTTAAAAATTAGGAAACTGAGGTCAAGTAAGAAGAGACAACTATGAAGCAGAAATGGCTTCAGATACAGGTAGTATGATTAGCATACTATAGCAACTACACGTTTCTGCTTCTCAGACCTTTGAACGTGCTGTTCTAAGATTAATAATCCAGTGTAATAAAAAATTTTCAAAGTTAGGCAAACTGGAGTTCAAAGTCTACATCTGCTATTCCACAGCTCTGAGACCTGCAATGAGATATGTAACTGATCTCATTATTTTAAATCTCTAATATTAGAAAAATTCTAGTGCTATGAGAATTGAATGAGTTATGATATAGTTCATCAGAAGTTCCCAGCAAAAGATGACACAGAATAAGTGTCCAATATACGGAGTAAATCAGAGTGGAAATTTGCAATATGAAGATGATTCAAACAGAACCAAGGGGCCAATGGTTGTATTGTCCCTATCATAGCCATATGGTTTCCAGTCATCCAACCAAGGGAGACTAGTTTGTATGATGGGTGAGAACCTGAGCTTTGCAGTTTGTCTGAGTCTAAATACTAGATCTACATAATTCAAGCTATGTGAAGTTGAGCACAATTCTTAAACTCATGACACTTTTAATTTCTTCAACTGCTAAATGAGAAGAGTGATAAGCACCTATGAGGGGAGACCCCCAAATCCTGGAATTTATTTATTTTAAAAATTGTGTATTTATTCCTATATGTTTAAACTTCACTCACCTTCAAAGTATTCTGTTTGATGTAATACTCCTATCATGATGCATTTCTCACTGCTCAGAATAGTTTTTGAACTTGTCAATTTTGATGCCTTTTAGTGTCTGCCATTTTTTTGTCTGCCATTTTTTTGTCTCAGCTCTTCCACATTGGCAAAACATTTCCCTTTGAGGACATTTTTCATCCGGGAAAACAAAACAAAACAAAACAAAAGTCATTCGAGGCCGGATTGGGTGAATAGAGAGGGTGAGGCATGGGACCATGCCATTTTAAAAATAAAAAAACTACTAAACACTCAGTGTGGTGTGAGCAGGTGCGCTTGTAATGGGAATGAAATGGGCAAATGCATTGAAAGATTCTCCAAGAAAAATTAACTGAAGTTGAATGCAGCCTCTCACAGCAATGTTAGCTAGTATACTGATGCTGATGGGTTCCAAGAATACTTACTTTGGGAGGGAAGCCTGCACTACAAGAGGCCTGCCTTCTAAAAATTAATTCCAGGTTTTTTGGGTTCTCCCTCATATATCATAAGATTGTAGAGAAGATTCTACAAATTAAAACCATAAGCAGGGTATAGTGCCTAGCTGGCTGTGATTACTAACTAACTAGAGCTTTAACACCTCAGTTCAAATTGCTAGGTGGTCTTCAAGCCTTCAGGAACTTTATTTTACAATCCTACACATCATTGCAAGGATCATTGGGTAAGCAGAATTCTAGGTGGCTTCCATGCCCTCAGTTTCCTAGTGTTATTCCTGTGATTATGTTACCTTACTTGGCAAAAATTTTCCAGATGCAACCAAAGGAGATTATGTGATCCTTTTGAAGCACAGAATTTTCTTAGGCTGGTGCAGAATAGAAAGCCAGAAAAATTTGACACATAACAAGGACTCAATGCTCTGTTGCTACCCTTGAAGTTAGAGGAGGTCATGTGAGAGAGAATGTGGGTGACTCCAGGAGTAAAAAGTAAACCCAGGTGACAGCCAGGAAGGAGATGAAGCTTCAGTCCTACAGGTGCAAGGAATTGGAGCCTACCAACATCCTAAAAGAGCTTGGAAGCAGCTTCTTCTGCAAACCTACAGACAAGAGTATAACCCTGAGCAAAGAACCCGGTCGTCCTGTGCTGAACATCTGTTTTACACAACTGTGAGATAATATATAGACATTATTTTAAGCTATAACGTTATTTCTGTTGTTGTGCAGAAACAGAAAACTAATGCAATCATTTGTCTACATGAGTGAGTCATCATTTCAGTAGATTATAATTATGTTAGTCTATGTACTGGATCTTCCAAGGTCTTACGCTAACCTTTGACTATATCTCACTTTCACTAGTTGCTTACAAGTAATAAGCACTTTCATTCAAAGAGACAACTGACTTTCCCTCATGCTTGTTATTTTCCAATCTTCTGCTCTAAGTCATTCTTAGTCAGTGTTCTTCATGTGTTCACCAAGGCATACCTCCTCTTTATGTCGCAGTTCCATTTAGCAGCTCTCATTGTGTCTTAACTCTCTATTTAGAGGGGATAGTAGAGCTCATGCCTTGCTCTAACCTTTTCTGTTTCTGGTCCTTTAACAATGGGTTCCTTGACTCTTGATGATGAAAAGGTTTGGCAATGAAGATGTTGATGAGCATAATGATAAGAAGTTTCAAACAAAAATGGCAACAATGATAACAACAACAGCACAACCACCATTTTGTTACATACTTAGAATGTCTCAAGCTCAGCTGTGTTAAATACATCCTTTCTTTTACTCCTTTCCATCAATCCTATTAGACAGAAATTTGATGGTTCTTTAAGTGACTTGCCAAAGATGATATAGATAACAAAGAATATACACTCATCTATTTGATTCAAAAGCCCCTACTTTTAACTAGATTTTAGTTATACGTTGGTTCAGTTTGCTAGGGAATATCAAGGAATTTAGTATTCTGAACTCTTACAGAGCCTGGAGCTCTGTTCAAGGCACCAGGAACACAGAGACGAATAAGCTGCAGTCTCTTGAGGTGTTCATAGTCAAGACAGGAAGAGTTGAGGAAAGAAATCCCTTAAATTGGGTCTTAAGGGATGAGTAAGACTGTGAAAGGAAAAGAGTATTTCAGTAAAGGAAGACAGAAGATGAAATGCTAGAGAAGGCCTGAAACAGCTTGATGAGATTATTTGGGTGAAGATCCAGATGACCAAACATCTTGGGCAAGAGGTTGGAGTGGTACAGTAGCTCAATTCAGAGTACAAAGTGCTCAACAATTATACTTAGCACAGAGGTAACTGATTAGACTTCAACAGATTAGTAATACCAATAAGAATAGATAGCGTTCATCGCATCTCCCTTCCCGGCTCTGAGGCAAGTGCTTTACACATATATTTTCTAATATTTCTAATTACCTATGAAGTAATATTTTAAGTCTATTTTACAAATGGGGAAAATAAGATTTTGAGAGATTAATTTACTTGCCAATTGAGAGCTATTAAGTGGTTGATTCAAAATTCAAACCCAGGTTTACCTGGAACCAAAGGCCATGTTCTTAACTGCTAAATTTGACCAGGTCCCAGTGGTAGGTTAGGACATAACTTAAAATAGAGGGAATCATTATCCAATTAATTAGTTTTGTTTACTTATATGCTATACAGTAAGTATAAGCACATGCTCACTCACCTAAAAGTTTATGTTTCTATATTACACCAGCAATGAGAGAGAGAGAGAGAGAGAGAATGAGAAAGAGAGAGAATTTGCTTTCCTTTTGGACTTAGGATGCATTTGAAATTCCTGATTCCTTATACTTTCCTGTTATCTTGAATCATTTAGTTTAAAGATAATTTTTTAAAAATATGTTTTTTGGTCTTTTTTTATGGAGTTTATGCAGATTGCTGAAAACAATGGCAAAATACACTGTGTAATAAAGTGCACTTTTAACAGGCATGTTCTTTTTTTTATCAATATTTTTTATTATGATTTTGTGGGGTACAGTTAAGGGTTAGGTGTACAATTACGTTTCATTCAGGCACCCTGTTGATAAGAGGTGTTTCCCCATCCCCAGACAGATATTTGCTACTGTCAATCCCATCCCCCTCCCCCTCCATAGTTTCCCAGTACCGTTAGTCATTTTCTTATAGTATTACATTGGATGTTCAAGGTCCATTATATAAGTGAGAACATGTGATACTCGGATCTTTGTTTCTGTGAGAGGTCACTCAGTATTATAGACTCTAGTTCCATCCAGGTTGCTGCGAAATTCATGATTTTGTTCTTTTTTTATGGCTGTGTAGTATTTCATCGTGTATATGTACCACATTTTAAAAATCCAGTCCTCTTTTGATGGGCAGCATGGTTGTTTCCAGGTTTTTGCTATTGTGAATAATGCTGCGATAAACATATGTGTGCAGGTATCTTTTTTATAGAGTGATTTGAGGTCTTCAGGGTATATTCCCAGTAGGGGGATTGCAGGGTCATATGGAAGGTCGATTTTTAGAGCTTTTAGGAATAGCCACACTACTAAAAAATATGTTTAAGGTAATCACATAAAGTTGTATTGGCACTTCTGCACTCTTTTATCTTAAACATATATACTTGTATAAAACTCTCAGAATATCAAAGACATACCCTCCTCCAGCAAATTTATAGGTTCCAGGGAAAAGAAAAACATCAACATTGAGTTTAGCATTTACCCTTTCTGATAATTTGAGAATAAAGTGTTCCTATCTCATTTAAAGTCATCCACATGTCACTGGTTTTCTTTCCTTTACCAGGTTAGAGAAATAAGATCATATCTCAAATACTATTTATTAGACTGGAAGAAACACAGCTAGAAGCTTCTTTAAGATATAATTCCTGCCTATGGTGAGCTTACCATATAGATGGGGAAAAAATGCCACATATTCTTAAAAAAAATAAAACCAGTACATCATAAAATGATCAATACCCAATCAAATAATTAATTCTGTCAGAATTGAGAAGAAGAAAAAGAGATTTGGTGGTAATTTGTGAAGAAGGATTGGCATGTAACCTGAGACTTGAAAAAGGAAGATGATTAAGCATCATCAATGGCAAAAAGATTAGGAGGCAGTTACTTTTTTCTAGATAAAGACAGAAAACTAATTATTGAGAGATTTAAGCTTGTCCAAAAAAAGGTGTGTGTGTGGGGGGTAGATTTTAGCATGTCTTTGAAACTCTAATGAAAGCTATAAACTCACTTCAGAAAAAAAATACATATGTGAATACAGTAAATTGTCCTATTACACAAAAACAACTACTGTCAGCATTTTGGTGTATATAACTCTAGACCTTCACTTCTGGTTATAGATGTGTAGTATATGTCTATAAATCATCTATTAGTTTTAAGTGTATATGTTTATGTGTACCTGTGTATATATCACCCACTCCCCACAATGGCTGATATAAAATTTGATCATTTAAAGCAACAAATTCAAGTGCAGAGAATGATATTCATTTTGAAACCAAAAATGCTGTTATATTCAGAATTCTTTTATGAGAGTGAATGTTTATTCCTTTGGATATTTTTATATTTTCAGAATAAAAATTATATTTAAGTAAAACTATATGTTCATGTTAAAAATGTCAAACAATACATAAACATCTAAGAAAAATATAAGAGAAAAACCAGATAAAACTCTACCAAGTATTGAGGAACGATTGAACAGCCCAATAACATAATTAATGCAGCTCTCCAATTCAGTAATGCTGTGCGAGAAGAATTGGAATAGCAAAAGCCTAGAAGCCAGGAAATCAGCTAGACAACCATGCAATCATCTGATAAATAAGGCCAAGAGGAAAACTGTCACCAGCAATGACAGTGAGAGCCAAGTTGTGTTGAGCATCTAATTTTTGCAATGCACTACAACAGACACATTCTGAAGAAAATAAATACACATGACCTGTGTCCCCTAGGAACTCAATTTAGTGGGAGAGACCAGCACAGGCATAATTAAGGTTCACAAAACATGGTTGGGGAATTTGTGAATACAATTAATTCCTAGGACATGTCTTTTTCCAGTTTCCTGCTGTGTTGGGAAACATTTCAAATTCATATTTTTAATTTAGGATTAGGAGATTGGTGGTGGGCAAAAGAAAATCGCTATATCAAGGCTATGGTGGTACCAAAATTTGAAAATCTTTAAATCAGCATAAATCACTTCATTTTGGAATGCAAAGAAAGACATAGATTTCAAAAAGGAGGGAGGGAGCCCCAGAGGTACAGTCGCCTGAAGGGCGGATGTAATCTCTTTTAAAGGTAAAACCTCATGAAACATTTATCTCTTGGTGGCTGTCTGGCCAGGGGGTCAGACTCGGGTAACATTTGTTAATAATTATCTGAGTGTGGAACTGCTTTGGAATGTATCTAAAGCTAATTTTCAAAGCAGGAGTAAAATATAAGATTCATTGAGAAGACAATAAATTTGAAAACAAAAGAAGAAAAAGAATGAGGGAGAGAAAAAATAATTCTATATGTAGCTGGACTTTTTCCTCAATTATATGAACTTTAGAGTCTGATAATTTGGAATATTTTTCAATGAGTTCACTTCTTTGCATGAACAAGAGACATAAAATGGTGATATTTATTCTAGTTTTCATGCATTTGTCTGATAAAAATTAGCTATAAGGACATGTCAAAGGTGACACAGTTAGAAATGAAAATCTAAATTTACAGTAGTATTGTGACTTTATTCAGTAGTTTATTATAGTGTAATTTTCAAACTTTGACTATGTAAGGGAAGAATGTTGAAAATAACTCCTTAAGAATGTAGACGTGATTAAATTATTTCATACTAAAATCTGCATATGACTCTTCCAAAATATTGAGGATAGATCACTTTTTAATGACATTATTCTAGTAATATGTAATAGAAAAAATCTGAAAAGATATGCCAATAAATATTAATGTATAATTTGCTTATGGAATTTTATATAGATTGTATATTGAACTGGCACTATCTATCCCCATTTTAATTTCACTAACACCAGCAAAATCTTTTTAATAATCTAAACACAACTTCTAGACTGGGAGGGGCTGCAATTCATTTTTTGATTCAATTCCAAAGTTCCTTTCAGAGTAATAAAAACATTTTCTAAGGAAGCAGAAGATGACCTTGCTTCATTATTTAAGCAGCTCAGTCTCTTGGTGTTTTTTCTGTTTTGTTTTGTTTTTTTCCCTAGATCACCATGGAGTTGGCTTCAAGGACACCTTTTTCATAAAGGTTTTATAGAGGAGATGACGTCACCATGGAAATGTCCGGCACGATTCTTTCCAGAGATGTTGCTCTGTGCTGGATATTAGGAAGGAGGTCTCTAAAGAAAAAACTCTTCAAATACATACCTAGACTTAGATCTAGATACACATCAGTCTGGTCTTTCATAGGAAAAGATTGTGCTTTGAAAGTAATTCTGAGGGATACAAAAATTTAATAGCCCCTCTAGGTATCTTTCAGTGTAAAAAATACTAGAATAGTAAATCATGACAATCAACTCAAAGAAAGATAAAATTGGGTGTTATTAAATTATATTTTTAATTTTGGATTATGTTTTTCTCCTGGTAAAGAATACGACTCACTAGGTAACATAAACTATATATTTTAACATTATATTAAAAGTGGTCAAATTGTGTATTAGGAGAGGGTGTAGAACACACATATAATTTCTCCATCTTGTCCCAAATTGATGCATTACAATGCATCATCCAAATTCTGCTCTAAGTTTTTAAAATGTATAGGTTTGGGGTAAATTGAAAGAATAATTAAAAAAAAGCTTTTCAATATGATTAAAAAGAAAGTTGTTAGTGTAGATTGGGTCTTCATTCTACACAATGCAACCAAGTTATTTCACGTGTCCATTCTAATATGTAAGTGCCTCCAAATTCTGACTCTTTCTCATTTTCTTTAAAAACTTATACTAAATTGCCCTCAGTTCTACCGACTTGTTTTCTAAACTATGGTTTAGACCCTAGAGTGCTTCAATTGCTTTTTAATTTAATCTCCCCTTCTAGGCTTACTCATCTGAGTTCTTCTAACAATCTGATCAAACACTTCTTTAATACCAAGCCCTTCATTGACTCTCCTTGGCTTTCAGCACAGGCTTTCAGTCTTCTCTGGCACCCTTTATCTGACCCTTCTGTCATGATAGCCCCACATACAGCCCAAGTTGTCTCCTCCAGAAAAACCTTATTCTGGTTCTCTATCTAAATGCTTATCAGCTGTGCTAAGCTAAAAGGTCAGTTACTTCAGCCTAAACCTGGGCCCTTTAAAAAAAAAAATAACCCTCTCTATTAGCTGATAGTTTATTAATATTAAATATTAAAATATTATAATTCTCAACACAGTGTTCCCGGACAAAAGAAAATAAATTGCAAGACATGAACATATGGAATAATAAATTTTTCTGTAGTTATTTCTATTTAAAAATTTTTAAGTATCTTAAATACAATGTTAAACAGCAGTTGCTAAAGGGACTTTTTAGCTCTCCAACTTTTTTACACTCACAAAAATTCAGCACTACGTTTATTTCAAGCTGTGTCTTCATAAAGTAAAAACAGAGAGAGAGACAGAAAGTCAATCCGAATTTGAAAAGATCTTTATTTTCAAAGTGTTTTAAGGTGGATCCTCAATTATGTCATGTTGAAAAGAATTTCATTCTAGACGGCTAACAGAAGAACGTTTGTCAGTAGAACTGACAAAATGTGCCTGGAGAATGTTCAGCTATTTTGAAAATAAATGTCAGGACGTCAGCTCCTTTCTCTTGCTGCAGGCTATGGTTATTTGGCCATGTAACATTCGTTAGCACTGGCCCTATATATTAACCCCATCAGAGATGTGTAAACACAATGAGGCAGAGTTCCTGGAAGGCAACTCCCAACCCTTCGATGTCACAACACAAAAAACTTAATTTGGTTTCTTTCTCAATGTTACTTTTCAATGTTAATGTTAATTTTCGGTTGGAAAATTAACTACAGGTTTATAGCCATAGTTATAAAAAACTACCAACAACAGAAAAGTATCTCTACCATTTTTCAATCAGTAATACTGTCCAAATAAATCTAATAGAGACAATGGAGAATACATCCATGCTGGAGGACAGAGGAAGCTAGCATTCAGATAGCCCTTACCATTAAGTCAGTAATATTTACATTCTCAAGGGCTCTATCACTTATGTTCTATCTTCATTTTGCGACATTCTAGTAATAAAATAATAATAACTCGACAGTAGTCTTGGAATGACTTTAGCATACTTTTATTTTTAAGCTTAAGTTTAATATGAAAAAAAGAAAATACATCCCAAATCAGATAGTCAATAGCTATGTAATTTTCTCTTAAGATTCTGTTGTCACTGCACATTATTTAAAGTAATCCAGCTTATTTTTAAGCTACCCTAGAAGTCATTTTGAGAAAAGATTGGATACATATATGGAAAGAGGGAAGGGAATTGACTTGAAGAATGTTTCTAGCCTATGTAGTTCTGTAACTTATTTATGCTAAATCAAAACTCCATCTTCAAGTTGGTGACTTCAAGATTTCTCTATAAGGATGTTTATCATGGCATTGTATATAATAGAAAAACCACTCAAATCGCTACACTGAGAAATCAATTGATCAATATGGAATGCTGATAAGACAGGATATTAGGTAGCAATTAAAAGATATTGAAAAAATTATTATAAGTAAGAATAAATAATAAAATATTGATACTTCCAAAATAAAATATATGTATTTATTGTATATAGATGAATATGTAATAAAATATATGTTTATATGTAGTGTAAGTATCAGAAGGATATGCACAAGAATAGAAATGTTTATCTCTGTGTAATAGGATTATGTGTGACTATTAGTTTTTCGTTTTTACTTGCTGTATTTAAAAAATTCCTATAGTAAATGTGCTACAAGTATTACTTTCTAAAAAAAGAGAAAATAAAATGTATTTCAAGTAAGTTGGATGTCTTGCTGGAAAAAAGATTTTTAAAATATTTGATACCTATATGACAATATATGCATATATATATATATATATATATATATACACACACACACACATATGTATGTATGTACATATATTATTTGAGATATATCACTGAAAATACTTCCTCACACAAAATATTTTTGATTCAGGTTTAATAGGATTGCAAATAAATGATAGAATAACTTTGATATTCATTTTGCATTCTGATTACTTAGCAAAAGCAGAACTGGGTTAGTGCCTTGAAAGTATGAGTTCCATAGCCTTGCCCTAATCATGTAGGCATTAATTCAAGGTTGAATACATTTTCAATTTTACTTTTAATCAAATCTATGAGCCAGAAACTAGGGAGGGAGATCATTGCAGCTGAGTTGTAGCTGTAGTCCCTCACCTTCAAAACTGAAGATCGGGCGAATCAGGAGTACAAAGTTCCTCTAGTACGAAACAAAAAAGAAAAAAAATCAAACTACCCCCCACCTTCCACACACACACACCACAGTGTTTCTCAAGATTCAGTCAGAATTCTCAGGAAATGTTTTAATATGTGAAGAGATTTTGCTTCCACTTTTAAAACAATCATGTAACTACATACATATTTTAAAAACAGAAAAAAACTTGCAGGTACAGGTGTCTTTGTTATATGATGACCTCCATTCCTCAGGGTAGATACTTAGTAGTGGAATTGCCAGACCAAATGATAGGTCTACTTTTAGTTCTTTGAGTAATCTCCATACCACTTTCCATAGAGGTTATACTAATTTACACTGCCACCAACAGCATATGGGTTCCCTTATCTCTGCATCAGTGCCAGCATATATTGTTTCTTGATTTTTTAATAATGACCATTCTGATTGGTATAAGATGGTATCTCATTGTGATTTTAATTTGCATTTCCCCAACTATGAATGAAGTTAAGCATTTTTTCATATGTTTGTTGGTCATCTGTATATATTCTTTGGAGAGATGTCTGTTCATGTCATTTGCCCACTTTTTAATGGGGTTGTTTGCTTTTATTTTTGTTTTCTGATTTGTTTGAGTTCTTTGTAGATTCTGCATATTAGTCCTTTTTCAGATATGTAGTTTGCGAATATTTTCTCCCATTCTGTATGTTGCCTAATTGCTCTGTTGATGATTTATTTTACTGTGCAGAAGCGTTTTGGTTTAATTAAGTTCCACTTGCTTATTTTCATTTTAGTTGCATTTGCTTTGGGGGTTTTAGCCATAAATTCTTTGCCTACCCCAATGTCCACAAGAGTTTTTCTTTCTAGTATATTTATGGTTTCAGGTCTGATATTTAAGTATTTAATCCCTCTGGAGTTAATTTTTGTATAGGGTGAGAGATAATGATGAAGTTTCATTTTTCTGCATGAAGCTATCCAATTTTTTCAGTACCATTTGTTGTACGGGGTGTCCTTTGCGCAGTGTATGTTTTTGTCTGTTTTGTCAAAGATCAGTTGGTTGTAGGTATTTGGGTTTTATTCCTGTATTCTCTGTTCTGTTGCATTGGTACATGTGTCTGCTCTTGTACCAGTACCATGCTGTTTTGGTGACTATATCCTTGTAGTATAATTTGATGCCTCCAGCTATGTTTTTTTGTTGTTGTTGTTGTTTGTTTGGTTTTTTTTGCTTAGGACTGATTTAGTTATTCTGACACATTTTTGGTTCCATATGAATTTTAGGATTTTTTTTTCTAATTCTGTGAAAAATAACATTGGTTGTTTGATAAGGATTGCATTGAATCTGTAGATTACTTTGATAATATGGTCATTTTAATAATGTTGATTCTTCCAATCCATGAGCATGGGATGTTTCTCCATTTGTTTGTATCCTCTGCAATTTCTTTCATCAGACTTTTGTAGTTCTCCTTGTAGAGCTCTTTCACCTCCTTGGTTATATATATTCCTAGGTATTTTAGCTTTTTGGCTGCTATTGTAAATTGAATTGAGTTCTTGATTTGAATCTTAGCTTGGTTGCTACTGCTGTATAGCAGTGCTATTGATTTGTGTATGTTGATTTTGTATCCTGGAACTTTACCTAATTCATTTATCAAGCCCAGAAATCTTTTGGAGCAGACTTTAAGGTTCTCTAAGTATAAGACCAAATCATTAGCATAGAAATACAGAGATAGTTTGATTTCTTCTTTTCCTGCTTGGATACTCTTTATTTCTTTTTCTTGTCTAGTTTCTCTGGCTAGGACTTCCAGGACTATGTTGAATAGTAGTGATGAAAGTGGGCATGCATTGCAGCACAATTCACAATTACAAAGGTGTAGACTCCACCTAAATACTCATCAACCAATCAGTGGGTAATGACATATATACACACCATGTAATATAGTGCAGTCATAAAAAAGAATAAAACTATGTTCTTTGTGGCAACATGGATGGAGCTGGAGATCATCATCCTATGTAAACTGACTCAGAAACAGAAAACTAAACACCATGTGTTCTCACTCATATATGGGAGCTAAATAGTCACAAAGATGGAATTAATAGACACTGGGGACACCACAAGGGGAGAGGGAGGAGGGACTTGTGTTCAGAAACTACCTATGGGGCACAATGTTCACTATCTGGGGAATAGACCACCTAAGTCCCAATCCCCACCATAGCACAACATGTTCGTGTAACAAATACATGTGTGTACTCCCAATTCTAAAATCAAAAATTAAAAAAAGAAATGTTTATGATCTTACTGTTTTAATAAATCATACATAAAAATAAGAAAATATTTATATTTAACTATGATAATTAAAGGGCACTTAGCTAAATTATATGAGTTTATCATATAATTATTATATCATCATTACAAACACAATGCATACTCAAATGTATATAATAGATAAAATCCTTTTGGGTTTTCATGATTATTTTAATGTGTTCTCTTGTAGCAAATATGTGTCCACATTCCTGTATTATGATTTTCATAATTCTTTACACTTTTCCATTAAAACATGGATCACAGTAAGTATATATAATTACATAATTTAAAATTTATTTTTATTAATATATCTCCTCAATAAGATTATTAGTTATTAGAGTATAAAGACTCTTCTAGCTTCTGCTCACTCTGGTATTCCTGGAACTCATCTCAATGCTTGGTACAGAGTAAGGCTACATCATATAATTAACAGTGAATGAGTGGCAGTTATCCAATAAATGAATGAAAACTCTCTTCCTTCCTTGAATCAGTATTATTTGATTCACGTTGAAACTTCTAATTACGTTTGAATCAAGCATCTCTTTTTATAGTGTTTCCTTACATTCTTTGAAAAATAATCATATCTATTTTGCTGGATTATTTTTAAAATTATGCATTTATCAAGATGCTTATCCAGGGAGGTGTAATATTTGCCATGGCGGTGTATCAGAAACAATACACTTTCTGGAATGAAATTAACTTGGGTTCAAGTGCTTGCTCAGTTATGTACTTGTGTGATCTTGGGCAAGTTGTCTTAACTTCTCTGAGCTTAAATATAAACATCTAGCCAGACTCGGTGGCTCAGCCTGTAATCCCGCGCCTTGGGAGGCTGCGGTGAGTGGTGAGTGGACTGCCTGAGCCCGCGGGTTTGAGACCCGCCTGGGCAACTTGGCGAGACCTCAACTCTACAATAAATCAAAAAAATCAGCCGGGTGTGGTCGCCCACGCCTATAGATCTAGCTGCTTGGAAGACTGAGGCGGAAGGATCGCCGGAGCCCAGCAGGTTGAGGCTGCGGTGGCTGGGAGCAGCCTCTTGCACTCCAGTCTGGGCGACAGAGTGAGACTCCAACTCAATATATATATATATGCGCATCTATAAATTGAAAATGTATGCAACTTAACTAGCCAGGGTTGTCATTGTGAACAATAAATGACATGTATAAAGTACCCGGTACCTACAAGAAATGTTTATAATATTAGTTCTAACCTTAAACATACTTGGAATTAATATTAAATAGCAAACAAGTGATTGTGGTTGTCTACCTTATACAGAATTTCATATTTTATACCTTACTTAGGAAACAATCACCCTGAATAAAAAATTCATGAAAATAATGCTACTTATAAAGTTGTCTTAGGTTCATGGACTGCTTTTACCAATACAACAAATAACTGACTCCTGGAAGGGTCTCACTTGCAGTATGATGCAAAAACGCAACTACACAGAAAAAAAGTGAAAGGCACAAAGAAGCTACAGAGACAATTTTAAAAATCATCAATCATGGCAAACATAATTTAGCAAAGCAACAAAGTTTACACATTAATTTATGAGTGTGTCTGCAGTTTGTCATTCAAAGCAGATGGCCAACATCCTGGAAACACCTTACAAGCAAAGTAGCAACATACCTGCCATCTTTTTTACTGTGTGCTGCCAGGGCCTTGAATCAGCTGGAAGTAAAACCATGATTTATTCAACAACACACTTTATGACACATCCAGTTGTTCTATCCATAATTAGTAGAGACTCATACTTCGCAGGTATTCCACTAAAGTTAATTGGGGTCTCAGCATAAGAAACAACACTGTTGGGTTTAGTAGCAATTAGATGCACATGTGAGTCCTATAGTCATTAACTTATTAAATTTTATTTTTAAAGTAGCCTTGTTTTATTCAGATAGTGGGAAAGAACACAAACATAGATGAAATTAACACATAAAAACTCAAATATCTGAACATTTAAGCATCTTTTCCCACAAAACTAACAAAAATAATGACACATTAGTCAGTGGATGTGTACTACTTTACATATATATCTCATTTAATACCATGACCCTATGAGCATGAATCTATCATAAGCCCAATTTGCAGATGAAAAAAAATACGGGCTTAAAAAAGTTGAGAAACTTAATGGCATTCACATTGTTGGCAACTGGCAAACTCCAGTGTATGTAGTATTTATCCTCTCCCAAGTCTGTTCTCTTAACCATTCTCACCCAGCAACTACTAACAAGAATTCACACTAAGTGATTAGAGAGTGTTGGCCCTCATAGAGAACACATTGACAACCAAGGAAGTAACTAAGGAACAGGCAACTGAAGGAAGATATGTCAAAAAGCAAGATAGTATGTAGATTTTAGAAGTGAGAGTAAATTTAGAGACCACTTTGCTCAATCTCCTCATCATGGAGAGAGGCCAAGATAGGGAAGATAAGGAAGACTGGAGTCACTTTGTCTTTTCTTTTCTTTTTCTTTCTTTCTTTCTTTCTTTTTTTTTTTTTTTTTTTGAGTAGGAGTATCACTCTGTCACCCAGGCTGGAGGGCAGTGGCATGCCTAAGGCCACTGCAGCCTCGAACCGCTGGGCTCAGGTGATCCTTCTGCCTGAACCTTCCAAGTAGCTGGAACCACAGTCATGTAACACTATGCCCAGTTAAGGGTTTTTTATTTATTGTAGAGATGAGGTCTCGCCAAGGTGCCCAAACTGGTCTCGGGCCCCTGGACTCAGGGCAATCCTCTCACCTCCACCTCCCAAAGAGCTGAGATTGTAGGTGTGAACCACCACGCCTGCCTTGGGGTCACTTTCTATGACCTGACATCTTCCTATGATATCATTGTATAAAAACCTTAATAATATCTCTTCCTAAACAACTTTGAAGAAGATTCCACTCTACTTCTTATCTATACTTTGATTTTGTAAGAATTCAGTAATTTAGACAATATGCTATGTAGCTTTCCTTTTATTGTTCTGAAATAAATTACCATGTCAGCAAGACATTGCTTTGGTGATCATCTCTATGGAAAAGGAAATGAAACATTCTATGAATGGGGTAATAATTTTCCTCTCTAATGAAGTGAGAAAATAAGCACTTAGTGAACTATTGTTCAGCATATTTATAGAGTCACTTCCATACTGCTAAAAAAGATACGACATTCAATCCGCTTGTGGCTGCATCATGGTTTAAGAAGATAATTGAACTCTACAATGAACCTTAATTCCAAAACACCTGGCTGTATCAGAGGGGAAATTTAGGGATTAAGAGAATTTGTTTCAGGACGTATCTCCAATTTAACTTTGTCTTATTCTAGTCTCTGTTTCACTCTTCATGCTCTCAACAATTACATGTTATTTGTGCTCTTTCTGCTTCTATTAACAAGTAGGTGCTATTTTTTTTTCTATGGGTACATTTGATCTCTTCAAACAGTATTGCCTCATGGATCATATATGTCCTTTATTGCTTTAGGATGTTGTCAGTTCTTTTATTCCTTGCTGTAACACTTTGCATGCCCGACATATAATTTTAACTAATTCAGAACAATTAGATACATAGGGAACACATTCATGCATTCATTCAACTAGTATTTATTCTATGACAAGTCTACATAAGGAGCTGACCATACAGGAAGTCACCATCCAAATTCTCACAAAGTTGAAAGTGCTTAAAAATGAGCTATATTCAGGATGTTATAGAAGAACTCAAACCATATTCCCTGCCACAGATGTCCTACCCAGGGAAGCAGGACTTGAACAATTAGTAAGTGGATACTTGAAAAATTTGTAAGAAATTTAGCCTGGTAAAGGATTGGGAGGAAATAGTATTCTAGCCAAAAGAGGTAGCACGTGTTTTCTTGATATATAAAGGAAACAATAAAAAGAAAATGCTGAAGGATTAGGCACATTTTAAATTTATAAAGCAAACAACAATTTGTCTTTAAATTGTTGTTCGTTCAAGTGAGCAATGGCAATGGGCTTCAGATCAGCACCACCATATAGTTCGTCTAAAATCCTGTAAATGAGGATATACGGTCAAAAACTACACAGAGTAGTTATGACAGTCAAGTGAGAAAAATCCTCATTGCACACAAATGCCTTGCATGAAGTGTTCCATCTGTCAGTAATTACTTTTCAGGTCTAGCTCAGGTTATTTTGGTGGAAAATTGAGAGAGAAATGGTTGTAAGAAAAGGCAAGAAAGACCAAGAAACCAAAAAAAAAAAAAAAGGCAAGACGCCATTACAATCTTTAATATATGTATATATTCAAATATATAATTATATGTATGCTTTTATATACACACACACACATATATGTGTATGGGCCAGGCTCAGTGGCTCAGTCTGTAATCCCAGCACCCTGGGAGGCCGAGGCGGGTAGATTGACTGAGCCTGAGGGTTCAAGACCCACCCAGGCAACTTGGCGAGACCTCGTCTCTACAATAAATCAAAAACTAGCTGGGCGTGGTAGCACGTGTCTGTAGTTCCAGCTACTTGGAAGGCTGAGGCGAAAGGATCACTGGAACCCAGCAGGTTGAGGCTGTGGTGCCCAGGGCTGTGCCACTGCACTCCAGTCTGGGTGACAAAGTGAGACTCCAACTCAAAATAAATAAATAAATAAATAAATAAATAAATGCATGTGTGTGTATATACAACCACAACCACACACAACACATATACACATATATCCCTCAGTTCAGGCTGGCATAAAAGAGTTGTAAATGAAGCAAAAGGAGCTTTGGCATTTCTTTCTGGAAGTCTGAAGAGAAATGTTAATTATTTACTAGAGTAAGAGGTAGCTTACTAAGCTAATATGTTTAATGTTTACCAGAATCTGATTTTTTTTTTTTAAGGAGACACTCAGCAATAGGCTCAAGTGGGGGATACTCAGGGTTTCTGCTTAATCTCATTTTTATCTTAACAACTTAAGGAAACAAGTCTTGAGAAGGAAAAATAAATAAATAAAAGTGTGTCATGTTAAAGTTGCTAGCCTTCTGCAAGTTAATATCTGCTTTTCCTTTATTTCCATGGTCTCTGTGGATGATCTACTGTCTTGCAGGGATCATGAACCCTAATAAACTTTGAGTTCCTCCAGGCAAACAAAGCCTGTCTTATTCTACAGAGTGATCTATGTTAATGCCAAGATTGCCACTAAAGGATTTTTGAATAGATAAGACAGACAAACAAACACATTGAATCTTCTTAGGAAGACAAGACATGTATATATGTATAATAAAACATGAATTACTACAAAGCAATATATAGCTAAGTGTGAAAAAAATAAGGGAGATGGATTTTGTGCCTTTAGTTAATCAATAAATACAACTGCTGCTGACAGTTTGTAAACTCTGAAATAATATTAAATTAAAATAAAAGTATTATTTAAATTAATATATCTGCTTGGATAGAATGGTTCTTTAAGAGAAACTAAACTAACACTGCTTCTCTCAACACGTTTTTAGCAATCTTATTTTTCTACCATAACATCCAGTTTAACAAAAACTTAGTGACTAATCACATGTGTCATAAAACCATTTCTTATAACTGGCTGGAATTGTGGCAAGTTAATGGCAACTCTAGGTATTTCAAGTTTTCCAGAATTTCTGATTAGTATATGTGAAATTAATTAAAAAACCTTCATTATCTAATAGTGTCCAGATTTTTCCTAAATTTGGAGTCTTCAAAAGGAAGAAGAAGTAATAGGTGGTTAAAAAATTGAGAGTCATAGAGTAGTCCAAAAAATTACTCCCTAATGATGAATTCTTCTCTTTCAAAAAATCTATATTTTTTCTTTTAAAAATAATCATGCACATTAATTGTTCAATATCCAGCCTAACATTTAAAACATATAAAATATAATTGTTATGAGAAATGTACAAAAAATATAATGCATGCTTATTTAAAAAAAAAAACTCAAACATTAGAAAAGTATATATTATGGAAAGGAAAAGTCCTCCATCAAACATTAGAAAGGTCTCATCCTATGGTAAGAGAGATCTGGGGGTCTGAGAGTATGACGTACTGTAACGCTCAGAGTGGCTGCCCTATCCACCTATCAGCAAAGTTAGTAACCCCAAAATAAGAAGGACTGCTTTTGTTTCCTCATCCAACCTATAAGTGCAAAATTAAAATAGAATTTTCTATCCTATTATATATAGACATCTGATTGGATCATGGCAATCATGATGATTAGATGAACAGTCAAATTAGATAAAGAAGCCCACATGCTGACATCATGATTTTAGAGACTATGATTTTGCTAATTCCACCCTTCCAATAACTGTTCATGACACTTGAGTACTGTAGTTTCCCCGATCTGTGGTTTTGCTTTCTGAGATTTCCGCTACTCATGGTCAGCTGCAGTCAGAAAATAGGTAAGAACAGTACAAGGCTATATATATATTTTTTAATCAATATTTTTTATTATGGTTTTGTGGGGTACAGTTAAGGGTTAGGTGTACAATTACGTTTCATTCAGGCA
>NW_007249814.1:851337-872409 GCF_000164805.1 Carlito syrichta | reverse complement strand
CTGTCAATCCCATCCCCCCCCATAGTTTCCCAGTACCGTCAGTCATTTTCTTATAGTATTACATTGGATGTTCAAGGTCCATTATATGAGTGAGAACATGTGATATTCGGATCTTTGTTTCTGTGAGAGGTCAGTCAGTATTATAGACTCTAGTTCCATACAGGTTGATGCGAAATTCATGATTTTGTTCTTTTTTATGGCTGTGTAGTATTCCATTGTGTATATGTACCACATTTTTTAATCCAGTCCTCTTTTGATGGGCAGCATGGTTGTTTCCAGGTTCTTGATATTGTGAACAACGCTGCGATAAACATACGTGTGCAGGTATCTTTTTTATAGAGTGATCTGTGTTCTTCAGGGTATATTCCCAGTAGGGGGATTGCGGGGTCAAATGGAAGGTCAATTTTTAGAGCTTTTAGAAATTGCCACACTGCTTTTCACAGAGGTTGCACTAGTTTACACTCCCACCAACAGTGTAGAAGTGTTCCCTTTTCCACACACCCTCTCCAGCAGTTGTTATTTTTTGAGTTGTTGATAATTGCCATTTTGACTGGAGTTAGGTGGTATCTCAGTGTGGTTTTGATTTGCATCTCCCTGATGATTAGTGAGGTTGGACATTTCTTCATGTGTTTATTGGCTGCTTGAATGTCTTCTTTTGTGAAGTGTCTGTTCATATCTTTTGCCCATTTTATAATGGGGTTGTTTGTTTTCTTCTTTTCAGTACGTTTCAGTTCCTTGTAGATCCAGGATGTTAAGCCTTTGTCAGACCTAGAGTTGGCAAATACTTTTTCCCAGTCTGTAGGCTGTCTCTCTGCTCTCTTGATGGTTTCTTTGGCTTTGCAGAAGCTTGTCAGTTTAATAAGGTCCCATTTGTCTATCTTCTCTCTTGTGACCTGTGAGTTTCGGGTTTTGTACAGGAATTGGATGCCAGTTCCAATTTCCATGAGAGTATTTCCTTCCTTTTCTAAGGTTCTTATGGTTTGAGGTTTTACATTTAGGTCTCTGATTCATTTGGAGTTAACCTTTGTGCATGGGGATAGATAGGGGTCCTGTTTCAATCTTCTGCATGTGGTCAGCCAGTTTTCCCAGCACCATTTACTGAATAGGTTCTCCTCTCCCCAGTGGTAGGTGGTGGGGGCTTTGTCGAAGATGAGTTGGTTGAGAAATTGAGGTTTTGCTTCTGGAATCTCAATTCTGTTCCATTGATCTATATGCCTGTTCCTGTACCAATACCAAGCTGTTTTGATGATTGTAGCTTTATAGTAAAGTTTGAAGTCTGGTATTGTGATGCCACCTGCTTTGTTTTTTTTTTTTGCTGAGGATTGTTCTGGCTATTCTTGGACGTTTGTGTTTCCATATGAATTCCTGTGTTGTTTTTTCTAGGTCTGAGAAGAATGTTGCTGGTAATTTAATGGGTATTGCATTGAATTTGTAGATTGCCTTAGGTAAGATGGACATCTTCACAATGTTGATTCTTCCAATCCATGAGCATGGGACATTTTTCCATTTGTTCGTGTCAACTTTGATTTCTTTGAGCAGTGTTTTGTAATTTTCATTGTAAAGGTCTTTCATGTTTCTGGTTAGGAAGATGCCAAGGTATTTCATTTTTTTTGTGGCTGTTGTGAATGGAATTGTGTTTTTTATTTGGGTTTCTGTTTGTTTATTATTGGTGTAGAGAAATGTGATTGTCTTTTGTACATTTATTTTGTATCCTGATACTTTGCCAAAGGCCTTTATCAATGTAAGGAGGCCTTTGACAGATTCTCCTGGGTTTTCAAGGTACACAATCATATCATCTGCATAGAGAGATAACTTGACTTCCTCTTTTCCTGTTTGAATACCTCTGATTGCCTCCTCTTCTCTGCTCTAGCCAGGACTTCCAATACTATGTTGAACAGGAGGGGTGAGAGTGGGCATCCTTGTCTAGTTCCAGTTTTCAGGGAAATTGGTTCCAATTTTTGTCCATTTAGGAGTATGCTGACTGTGGGTTTCTCGTAGATGGCTTTTACTATTTTGAGGTATGTTCCCCGTATGCCTAGATGTTCAAGGGTTTTTATCAAGAAGGGGTGCTGGATTTTATCAAAAGCTTTTTCTGCATCTAATGGTATGATCATGTGGGGTTTTTTTGACATCTGTTGATGTATTTAATTACATTTATGGTTTTACGAATGTTGAACCAGCACAAGGGTATATTTTGAAAGAGAGAGAGAGAGGTCACCTTCATATAACGTTTATTACAGCATATTGTTCTAATTGTGATATTTTATTATTAGTTATCGTTGATCTCTTACTGTGATTAATTGATAAATTAAATTTGATCACAGGGATGTGTCTAAGAAAAGATTGCATGTAGGGTTCGGTACTGTCTGTGGCTTTAGGCATCTACTGGGGGTCTTGGAATATGTCCTTTGTGATTAAGGTGGGAAAAACACTGTGCACAGAGTTCTCGGGTTCCTTCAGAGGCTCCTCCACGTGGGGAGGTGAATGGAACATTCCCACATAGCCTGCAATAACTCTTCTTCTTTCTATGAATATAGGATTTGCCATTTTTATCTCCAAGATCATTGCCTTCACATAAGAAAACCTTAGACTATACTGGAACAATCTGACTTGATGTCAATTACTCTTATACAAAACTCATTGGCTCCCTTCTCCTCTGACAAGTGGGTGCTGGTTTACCCATGGCCACAGTGTCCTTTGACTCAACATTGGCCTTTATCTCGCTAGATGTCACACTGCAACATGTCCACTTAGGCTTTTTACCTAGTTAGAGCTCCCCATTTTTTTTTTCTCCAAAACTCAATTCTCTGCTTTTAATTATTCTAAAAATAAATTCCATTTTGTTTTTTTTCATCTAAAAGTATTTTTTTCACAGAACAAATGTATATTAATTTAGTACCACCCCATGCATGGCACAGGTAAGGGTAGGAGATAAGACAGAGAGAAGAAGCACAAATAAAAAGGAAAAACACATACTGATCATATTCATGAAGTGCTTACAAACTAGCAAAACCCTGTGCGTAAATAACAATACTTAATGAGGTTTTTAAAAAAGTGGTAATTACCAAAGAAAGAAAAGCAATTTGGAAAATTCAGGTCAGAAAGAAATGACAAACACTTAAAGAACTCCTGTTATGCTCCAGGGAAGAATAGAAATAAACCTAGCATTGAAGGACACACAGTAATTGAACCTAGTGTGACAGTGCGAAAATGATTTCAAGACTGATAGGAGCATTGGGTAGCAAGTTTATCTTTAATTACAAAACCAAAATGCTTCACGCTAGACCAGTAACCAAAATTGTAAGTGGAAAAGCTAAAACTTTTAGGTAGCGGTGAGTCTGGTGGTGGGAAAGAGGGAGAATAACATCATTCATAGCACTTCACAGTCCATATGTACTAAATCTGTTAGTTCCTTTAAATGGAAAAAATCAAAAGACAGCAAAATTCCCCTAATGTTTCCAATTTTAGGAGCCTACAGGGCATCAGACTCAGACCTTCCTGGCAGAGACAGCCAAAAGAGACGACTTTGGGTAGGGCACCCCAACCCTGGATCACACAGGAGTAAAGACTAGGAGAGACAGGATACTCCTCAGTATGAAGCAGGAGGGTGACTGTGTCCCAGAGAATCTCTCCTAGAAAAGGTGACAGGAAATGACACTCTAGGGTTAATTACTAAGTATTGAGACTATACTCTTGGATGAATTCATTCATTCATTCATTCATTCAACAAATTGTTCTTGGGCAAAATCAACAGGGGCTGTGCTACACCCGAGGATGCAAAAACTGAAAAAGATAATTTAGCATATGTACGTTCTTTCCTTTGCCAGTTCTCCACACCACCACCACATGCCCACATTTCAGTGTTCCCCAGCAGACTCTTTATAATCCTTCAGGCCTTGGTTTTAATTTATATCATACTTTTCTATCCCCTAAAGATGGTCTCCTCTCCAATTCTCTCCCATAGAGACCTGCTCTTTTTCTTTGGCATATTTCTTCCAACTTGAACCTAGAGTCTTATTTATATGTTGACTTTGTTTTGATTTCTCTTTCCTAGAATAGAAAGACTTTCTCTGAGGCAGAAAACCAGTCTGTTTTATTATTATATACTCATTAGCTCTCCAAAGTATTGTTATATTGTAAATGCTCTAAAATTGTGATGAGGGTATTAATGAACATGAAACCACCACTAAATTGAGGGTTAGATATGCTACGAACCAGAGGTGACCAACAGTCCCAGGTTTCCCGGAACAGAAGCATTTCCCAAAAACATAGGCCTCTCCTTAATGAACCCAGGACAGTCCTAGATAAAATAAGATAGTTTGTCATCCTTACAAATTAGAGGTACAGTTTGCAAGATAATGACAATGCAATGTGTGACTAGAATCGCACTAATCATAACTTACATTCACATCATACTTTGCAGTTTATCAGAGAACATTCAACTGTCATATCTCCCTATTCCTTCACACTGCTTTGAGCTAGAAAGACAGAAGAGTACTACCTTTATGTTGCAGAAGATGAAACTGAGGCTCAGAGAGTTTAACAGATTTCTCTAGCATCGCTTGCCTAATAAATATAGCCATGATATTGAAAGCCATGCCTTTGGAAAGATGCCTTTTGCTGTGCCTAACATACTGTCTAACCAACTAACATAGGGATTAAACCTGTGACCTTGGCCTAATTAATGCCATATTTCTAGTAACCAAGCAATCTGAGACAAATGGATGGTAATAGTCAACAAACCAGAAATTTTAAGCTCTTCTATCACTTCTGTGGCAAGTGCAATACGTCTGTCAGTAATATTTTCTCCAAATTGGTATTTCCTCCAGATCATTGAAATGTGGTAAGCTGTATGCTTTAAATTTTAATGTAAGGTGGTTGTTGTTAACTTACTGCTTTACCATCTCATTAAATGTGTGACCTATGTCTACTCTTTGAAGCTCATTCCATCATCTCTGTGACCCCTATGTACACAGAGACCTTTACTAATGATAGGAATGTTTTCCTTCACCCATTGTTTCTCGGAGCCCTGAGAAATAACCCACTGTGGGTAATTAGAAGCTACTGAAATTAAACACAAGGAAATGTAATCCATCTCCCATCCCGCAAAAAAAGCAGAAGGCAAAAAATAATTCTTATAAAAGGAAAGGATGATTTTACTCTGGTTAGAATAAGTAAAAATAGCCATATTTTTAAAATGTGGATATTTTCTAATAAAATCGTATCCTTTGTGTCCACTTAGGCAAATCATTACTCTTCAGTTGTTTTCTGGATGAGACAAGACCAGTCTGGCAGGAAAGTCATCAAAGGTCAAAAACAAAGGTCTATATACTAGAAAGAGATTAAATATTAGAGTGAGTCAATGCTTTCTTGTCTTTATGTTAGAGAACTTTAACCTCTGGCTCAAGCGAGGAAGCATCTTAGAGTGAATATGAAACCCATTAAAATTAAACCAAAGCATACAGGGTGTACAGAGAACACCTTCCTTACATAAATTGGTTAGGGAAGATCTATATCATTTTTCTCCCAAGCTAGGTGGAAAAAGAAAATGCAGAAAGACATTGATTTGGAGCTTGAAAATGACATTACCATCGATGTCAAATTTAAAAAGAAGTAATCTACTTGGATAATCACAACATGGGAGTTAGGAAAAGAGAAAGTTTTTCTCGATGGTGAGCCTGGTTGCAGCTCTTGCTGACAAGTATAAAAAAGCTTTTTCAACCAAGAATGAGCCTCTGCCTTTACCCACTTGTTTTATTTTGTGCAGACCTCAAAGAGTGATCCACACATTTGAAAACAGATGGGGAATAAAAAGCAGTTAACTCCCATTCAAATCCTCCTGTTTTTCTAGGGCATCTCTCTCCTTTCATGGATGCTTATTTATTTTTATTTCAAAGAACTAAATGTTCTTTAGCTTCCAAAATGATCATTTTTCATACATGGATGAAGAGAAAACAGTAAGAATTCTTGTCATTAAGGCTATTTTACCTCAAGGCTGAGAAGAAAATTGTCAAAGAACCAAAGGTCTTCTGTTAGTAAATGTTTTTCATTTAACTATTCCTTCCGATATTAATCTTATAATGAATCAAAATTAAAAAGAAGTAGATTATTGACAAGAACACGGTTGGAAAAGTGCTGAAATTGGGATGAACGCTTAGATATATTCAGATATGGCACATTTAATAGCACAGCATGTGAAAAGCAGGGGAAACATTTACTAAGCTTGTATTCATGGTAGAATTTTTGGTCCTTAATGAATAATGAGTTAGATTATGCATGGAGGAAACTCATTAATGTAAAAGAAAAACACTCAGCATAATTTAGAAAGATGATCATAAAAATGCAAGCAATATAGCAGTAAATAATTACACTCTCCAAATAAAGCAGAAATAACAATAGTAATGTTATCCTAATAGAACTATAAGATTTTAACAACCCATTATTTGTCCATAAAAAGCAAATCAAAGACTTAAGTCAGAATGTAGAGAAAATTTTTCTGTTATGTTTTATTAATAAACCATAACTAATAAGTTACATTTTTTTAATATGCTGTTTTAGCAACAAAAAATATGCCTACGTCTCAAGTGTCAATGGAGCAATTAAAAACACTGATCAAATAACTAATGATAAAAATTATCTATTTTATAAAATAAAAACTTTACATAATTATGGCTAGACGATTTTAAAAATCAAATTGATTAGAGATTTAAAAACTCAAATATTTAGTCAATAAAAACTACTTACAGATTAATAAAAATGAATGCCATATTTCAAATCTAAGAAATACAATAAACTGTAGCCACAGTTCATTTCATGCTCTTAACACTTTCATTATTAACAAAGTAAATAAATAATATTTATGAAAAATTGATATTTTAGATACGTCTATTATTTTAAAATAGAAAAAACTATGAAAATAATATCTAATTCAAGAATTTTAAAAAAGAAAAATAAATACCCAAGCAAAGCAGCAGAAGGAAATAATTATTATAAAAAACAAAAATGTTAAAGGAGGAAAAAAAGGGAATTTTTTTTAAAGTTGGTGTTTTGAAAGGAAAGCAGTAAAATTGACCAGCCTCTCAGAAGTCTAATGAAGAAAAATAACAAATTTAAAAATAAGAAAGGAACTATCCAAACAGCTAAAAAGGTCATTTAAAATACTCAAAAGACTGTTATCTACATAAACTTATAATATGATTAAAATCTGAGGAAATGTGAATTTCTGAGGAAATGTGAATTATTAAAATTGGCTAATGAAGAGGTATAAAGCTGACTTGGATCATTCATGTAGGAAAAAAACTAGAAAACACCCACAAGAAAAACTCTAGCTCTATTACTAATATTCATTAATTCTCTCACACTTTTAAGAGAGAATTAATTTCCATCTGGCCTAATTTATCCCAAAATATTAATAAGAGGAGACAAAGCTATCTGCTGAGTGAGTGACCAAGTTACGACACCAGCCAATGACATCTTACTCAAAGTCCAGTGGAATTTTTTTTTAACTGTATAGCAACAATTTGATTCTCTCCAGTGTGACAAAGCATATATTTCTACAAAAATATGTTTATTTTTCAAAATCCATTTTATAGAGGAAATACTAACACTCATTGAAATAAAACTACTTCCCCAAGGTCACCTAGTATGGATTTACTTCTGTGTTTTAAAGTCCATGCTCTTTTCACTACTTTGCATAATCCATGAGCCCTGAATCATCAACCTCCAGTAAGCACCCATAACCTGACAGTAATTCTGCAGTTACACTCACAACAATTCACCCTCATTTTCAATCTATAGCCATACAGAACTCTCAAGCTTTAATTCTATCTGAGTGGGAACTCTCAAGCTTTAATTCATTCTGGGAAGGTAAAACTGAAATCCTTTAAGTCAAGACCATAGAGTTACTTCTGGTTTAAACTGGATTTCTTTGGGGATACTATTCTATTACATCAGGATTTGTCTTAAGACTTTTCTCCTTTTCGTTTTCTATCTCTTCTTTTCCGAGGAAGTTCTGGAAGCTCTGGAGGGTGGAAGATGGTGAGGGTGAGGGGCTTACAAGACTCTGGGTATAGCCCCGGAGGGTGGAGGTGGATGGTGGAGGAAGACCTGGTTCATGATTGCTGCCTTCCTGGTGTGTACAGCTTGAGTTACTCCACTCTTCCATTGGCTCAGGCATGGCAGGAAATGACCATGGTTATCACCCCACTTTGCTCATCATTTGCTACAAAACCCTCTCTGCACCTCTGTGACCTTCCACAGGCATGCTGGCTCTCATCGTCAACCTTCTTTCTTTCTTCACTCATTGGATTTCTTCTTTATCACATAGATAAAAAGACTTGAGTGTCAAGCTTCAGTCAGTTTTCCCATTGGACCTAACCTGCCACCTACTCTACTCAACTGCTACCGTTCCAGGTTGAAATAAGCAACTAAGCAGTTCCATTCTCCACCCCCAACAGTTCCACACAAGAGGCAGGATATCTGTCTTCTGCAGTTTTACTAACTTTTGACTCTCAAAAGGGCTAACTGATAAGTAATTCTCAGAAACTCAGAGCATTGATCACTGATGACTGCATGTTGAAATCTCTTTTCTCCAACCCTCTAAACAGGCCCTTGCTTCAACAATAGGCCAGAACACATCATGATAGAGCAGGGGCTGACCCTAAGATCCCCAGAGAATTCTTAGGTTAGAGATGAGTCCCCTTCAACAGACCTTTAGTATTTAGGATAATATAGAGAAATAACATGTGATTCCAAATCTCTAAACTTCATTCTCCAAACGAATCCACAATTTAGAAAGATTCATTTTTTAAAATACTAGATTACATAATAATTTCTTAACTTTAAAGAAAAATATTGTATAAGAAAAAATAATGTATTAACTAAATGAACAGTTTTTAAAAGACCTTTTTGATCAGCTTAACTAAAAAAATATTTCTACTGTCACAATATAAACTTATGATGTGGGATCACTGAGATAAAGGGAGGTTTGGTAACCAAGGATGGTCAGAAGACACACACCCAAGAACATCACAATTTTTTAAACATACAAAAATTGTATGGGAAGAATTGAAATATCATTCCTTGGCTAATTCCTTCAGTTCAGATATTAGAACGAGGTATTTGGTATCTCAGCTACTCTACTTCTATAGCGAATACAATTCAGATAAGAAGGCCTGTGTAGTTAATTCATTCTCTTCAAATTTTAATAACATATAGGGTAATCAGTAGCATATGTAGCTACTTTAGTCATGTCACATGAACATGCTCTTTCACAAAATCGAAGTACCACTAAAACCTTCCAGAAACTTGAAGATCATCCTCCTTTTTCCTCAGCTCCTTCAACCTGTTATTTAGCAAATATTGTCAGTTCTACCATCTTAGTATCTTTGATCTCTGCCCTCACTTTTCCATTCCAGTAGTCAGTGATTTGGTTGGGCGTAATTCCATGACAACACAATAGCTTCATAAGTGGATCTTCTTCCTGCCTCCAATTTGATCTCCATATTTGTCAATCTTTCTGATCTGTTAAAAATCTTCTTATAGCTTTCTATTGCCTTCAGAATTAAAAGTTCGAACAGGTTAGGATGTATCTTAGATGTTCCAGGACTTTATGCCATGTTATTCCTCCTGCCTCACCTCTCCCTACGATCTCCTTTTCATTATTCTACTAGCTACACTTGTGACTCCTAGAAATTGTCGAGCTTTCATCTCTGTACTTTCCATATACTTGTTGTTCCTCTTTCTAGAACATTCTTCTTTTCTTCTGTCCCTTCACTTAGTTAATTCTTATTTATCCTTCAAGTTGCAGTTAAGCAAAATTCCTTCTCAGAAACCACTCACCCTTTGACCTCCATCCCATATTCAATCTGAATCAGGACATACTCTACAATGGGCTCTCAGAGACCCATGTGGGTACCCCCTCTATTAAACAGCGGCATGAAATAGTTTATTTTATTTTGCCTTATGCAGCAAATTCCCATAGGACACTGAATGTTTATGTGTTACCTTCATAAGCTCAGAATTTAGTACAATTTTGATGGCATAGTAGCCATTCAAGAAATATTTGTTGACTGAGTCATTCAATAAATACAGAATTAGTTGCTTGGTGGTTGTATAATTATGAGTTTATTAGTTCATTTTGTACTGTTGTAAAGGAAGGCCTGAGACTTGGTAATTTATAAAGAAAAGAGTTGTATTTGGCTCATAGTTCTGCAGACTGTACACGAAACATGGAGCCAGTATCTGCTCCTGGTGAGGGCTTCAAGAAGCCTTCAATCATGGCAGAAGGCAAAGGGGGAGCCAGCATGTCATATGACAATAGTGGGAGTGAGAGAGAGAGGAGGAAGTGACAGGCTCTTTTTAACAACCAGCTCTTCTGAGAAGTAATTAAGAAAAGCTCACTCATTATGGCAAGAGGACACCAAGTCATTCATGAAGGATCCACCCCCAAGACCCAAATACCTCCCACTAGGCCGCATCTTCAACACTGGGAATCAATTTCAACATGAGATTGGAGGCAACAAGCATACAAACAATAATAGCAACATACTTAACGGTCTCAGTTTCTTCATTCATAAAATTGTTGTAGTGTTATACCTATCTCCTAAGATTTGTAAAAGAATTAAACGACATCATCCAACATCATACTTTGCTCAGAAAATGTTGTCTGATAGACATAGGTCTGTATCCCTCTTCCCCAACCTTTGTCTGCAGTGCCATGTACTTTCCCTCACTGCATTAGCCTAGAGCAAGTTTAATCACCTTCCTAAGCTTCGTGTTTCTTAGCTGTTAAGAACTTAATGTTAGTGTTTCCCAATGATTAAATGAGATAAGGCACATAAGAGATATATCAGAGATGAACACCATACATACTAAAAGTTTACTGTGATTATTATTATTAATTTTTGGTGCTAGTAATACTTACATTCATGACATAGGTTATGAAGAAGTAGCGATGATCACTCCTGAAACCAGTATTACAAAGAAAGTTTCAGACCTTCATTAGAAGTGTAAAGGAATAACTTTCCTAAAAAAAAGTGTTAACACTTTTGAGAAAAATGAAGTACAAAACAGACATGAATCGATTATTGCTATTAACATATATAGAATAATTTATTGGTATTTCAAATAATTGATAATTTATTTGATTAGCTTCAAATAAATTATCAATTATTTGAAATACCAATAAATTATTCTCAAGATTCATATCAGATT
Organism: Carlito syrichta; assembly: GCF_000164805.1. Taxonomy (NCBI): domain Eukaryota; kingdom Metazoa; phylum Chordata; class Mammalia; order Primates; family Tarsiidae; genus Carlito; species Carlito syrichta. Next base: position 861,195 of record NW_007249814.1, on the reverse strand, counting down.
TCTTCCTAGAATGAAAAGGACTTTGGTAAGATGGCATAATAGTAGTAAGCAATGTACATATCTAGGGCAATATATTTTGACATTCTTCAACTTCTTTGGAACATTAAGCATCAAGGGAAGCAGAAATAGCACAGAAAAAAGGAAAAGAAATTAAGAATGACTTTAGAGAAAGCAAAGGAAACATGATTTTGATTTGACCTACATTTATAAAGGGAAATACTGCAACACAGAAAGAACAAGAAAATGTTGGGCAAATGGAATGTCCTACACTTACATTCAATTTTTGCTACAGATTGGGGCATTTTTAGATTATTTTTTAAAACTGCTAATTTGTTAATTATGTTTAAAGAACAAGTATGTCTGTTGCAAAAATAAATACTAAAGATCTTGTTATTCAAAAAAGAATTTTGCTATAAATTGTCCCTTAAATCACTTTTGACAGAGACCATGTCTTTTCACTGTCACAGACAGTCTGGGGATTCATTATTTTCTACTTATTTAACCTAACCGATAAAGTTAGTATAGCATCCAACTGAGACAGCTTGGTGCCTGCCCTGAGGGTAAAGAAAATTTCAAAATGGGAGGAGGACACGGCCTTAGTAAGTGCATTATATTTATCTTTTGACTTTGGCTATATTTGGCCACTTTTCAGCACAAATGACATTTTCTCTGTGGTAGCAACTAATACACCGCAGAAAGGTTAGCAATGTTACTTCCAAAATAAATTAAACACTCTGTGTTGATAAAGCTGCTTCCATTGCTCTCCATTTACCTAAGTAGCTTTAAGTCTTTTTTGGAAGAAGCCAGGGAATGAAACATAAGCATTTTCCTTAAACAAAGCACGTTCTTTTCAGAGCCAGCACTAGTTATACTGGGATATTCAACTTATCTAGATACAATTTTGAGGTGTTTAGATTATGGTGAGAGGTGCAAGGCAGTTATATTTTAAATATTTTATACAATATATATAATATCTTATGTATAGTTTGTGACAAGATTGAAAAGCCAGAAAAAGGGCAAATAATTGACAGAAGTGTTTGTTGAAAGTCAAAGCATAACCTATCTTAGTATCTTAGTGAACGAGCCTCTAGTTTTAGGATCAGAGCTTGCAGAAGAATTGGGTCACTCCACTAAATACAATCAAGGTGTGTGTGTGTGTGTGTGTGTGTGTGTGTGTGTGTGTGTGTGTGTAGGGGAGGAGGGAGGATGGAGAAGAAAGGGCATGAAAAATGAACAGAACAAGAAATTCAATATAAATCCGGGTCAAGAGAAAGATAAGCGCATAGAAGAAAATATTAAGAACAAAATGACCAGTTCCTATCTCCAAGCTGGCCTTCCCAATTACATCATGCATTTGTTCAAGAGCTGGGAACGTATAATTTTTTTCTTTACATTTGCATCTCACAATGAGTTTCCCAGTTGCTTTCTATAGAAACAATATCACTTAGTAACCTCTTGCCAATTTCTTTATTATTTTATATATTTAAAGGCATTCCTTTTTTATTTTGAATATATCGAACAATATATTACTGACTACAAACTTTTGATTTTATAATATCTAAGTGTAAGACTCAGAGAGCAAATTATTTTGGTCATTAAGCATTTCTGTTTTCTGATCATTGTGTGTTTGTTTTGAAATGATGCATACATATTTTCTAAGCATGTAACCTTTCATCTACTAATCTTATCTTGTATCCCCGACTAGATTGCAAACCCTTGTGTCTGATTCTCCTTGTGTCTTCCATAGGGCCAAGCCAGTACCCTGCATATAGATTACAACTGGCTCTAATTTGAAACAATATTAGGATAGAAATCAGTAATAAAAAATGGCTTTATTTTAAAGTTAGCACAGACCATCAAGAAAGAAAATAAGAAATGATAATAGGAATAAATAGAAATTAATACTTCCTCCACTGATTTACTTATTTACAAATATTAGAATGACTTTCATGTGCCAGGTAGTGTTGTAGTCTAATGGAAAATGTTGGTGAATAAGACAAACAAAAGTACTTGCCCTCAATAATTAATATATTGACAGAGAATAATAAGTTCTATGGAGAAAAACCAAGCAGAGAAAGGGTAAAGTGGGCTCTAGGAGTCAGAAATATTATGAGACGGGTTGAATTTTTTTTTTTTTTTTTTTGAGTTGGAGTCTCACTCTGTCGCCCAGACGGGAGTGCAGTGGCTGCTCCCAGCCACCGCAGCCTCAACCTGCTGGGCTCCGGTGATCCTTCCGCCTCAGCCTTCCAAGTAGCCGGATGGGTTGAATTTTTAATAGGTAACCAAGGAAGGCCTCACTCAGAAGGTGGTATTACAGCAAGAGTTGGGGAGTGAGCACCAATGATGATTTACTATTTACAACTGTGAAATAACTCCACTACTATGGAGTTGCATGTTCACTTGGAAATTTTGCTCAATAGAGACAAACAAAATATTTCCTACCCAATAGAGAAGAGAACCTCAATAGTTGTATTGTCCTAAGGGTTGCTAACCACATTTGTATTTGAAAGTATTTGGAAGAATATTCCAGGCAGGGAAAACACTCATAAAAACCTTGAGATAGAAAGCCTCCAAAAAACAGCAAGGCAGCCCTTGAAGGCCAAGCACAATAAGTGAGACAGAGAATTTCTAGAGATGAACTTAGAGAACCAATGTACTTGGGAAGAGCTACAAAGTATGTAGAGGCTTAGAGCCCATTGCAGGAATTTTACTGGGCAGGGGTGGAGAGAATGTGATGTAAACTTATCAGAAGACTTTAACAAGAGAAGTGTCATGATGACTTCTACTTTAACAGGATCACCGTATTTGTTTTTTCTGAAACCAGATTATAAAGCCAGTCAGGAAGAATGTCAACAATCTAGGCAAGAAATGATGGTGGTTTGGACCAGGGTGATAGCAGTAAAAGCAGAACAATAACATCCAGATTATATATTGAAGTTTGAGTCAGCAAGATTTGATCACATAAAGTGTGGAAATGAGATGTAAATCATGGATGACTAAAGCTATTAAGAAATAGTATCTACAACTTGTAAATAAGACAAAAGGATGACAGTGTGTTCTTTCATATCAGACCATTGCCTCACAGGTCCTGGCAAGGATAATTTGATTCTCTAAGTCATGCACCAATGCGGACTTACAATTTATGGTTGCAAAATAACACTGCTACTATGGAGTTGCGTGTTCACCTGGAAACTTTTGTCCAGCAGAGATGGACAAAATATTTCCCATCCAATAGAGAAGAGAGCCTCAACACTTGTATTGTCCTGAAGATTATTAACCATTTTTGTCTCTAATTTAGCAAACTTATTTCGCTTGCTTTCCTGGCTGACTATATAACATCTGTATGTTCTCTGAATCAGTTTTACCTCTTTTGAGTCCTTTGATCTTTTTAATCAACTTTTCCACCTTGCTGGTTCCTTCATGAATGTGAACTAACACATTTTTGACAAATTAGGTTTTTGGCACATGCTCACACTTTATATTTGCATGAAAGTCATATTCCTATGGTTTTTTTAAATACTGTATTTTGACAAAGGTTTTGAGTGTGAACACTTGAAAGACTGAAGCTACCATTTACTGAATTGGAAAAGACACTGAGAAGAACAAAGTTTGGGGGAAGGTCAATAGCTCAGTTTTGGGCAGGATAAGTTTAAGTTGCCTACTAGGTATTTATGTGGTGATGTAGAGTGGGAGTTAGATGAAAGGGTTTGAGTAAGGGAAGGGTGCTGGGTTCAGTTAGTGACGTGAAACTGTTGAAAGAGATCACCCAGGGAGTCTAGGAAAGAAAATGTAAGAAAGGTATAAAGCCTGATCGCTGAGCCATTCCAACACTTAAAGTTAAGAAATCAGAAGGAACAAGAACACGTAGTAAAGTGGCTTGGAAAACCTGGGTCCTACATTGTCCTAGAAACCAATTAAGACAGGTGTTTCAAGTAGAAGGTAGGAATTCACTCTGTCAAATGTGGTGGAGTACCCAGGTAAGGTGAAGACTGTGAGCCAACCACTGAATTTAGAAACATACATGTCCTTCACGTCCTTGGTCAAGGCAATTTTAATGAAATTACAGGATTAGAAGCCTCATTGGAAAGAGTTCGAAGAAAATGAAAATAAAGCAATTGAAGAGATAATATGGACAATTTACTGGAGGGGTTTTATCCAAAATAAGAGGAGAAAAGGCAGAGTGTGTGGGCATGGATTCAGGCCCAGATTCATGGTCATGCATTTGAAGAAAGCCTGAGTGTGTGCTTTTTCTTCAGTGGAGTTTTGCTATGAGGGTGTGACACAGGGTATTCTAAAAGTTGGACTAAATATCAGTTGGATTTTTTCCAGGTGATTATGATGCAGCAAGAGAGTCTCAAAGGACTTGAGGATGTACGAAGAAGTGATCATAATGATGAACCTTAGAAATAAGTGGAGAAAAAGAGTGAAAAAGACCCGGGGGGTGATGTAGAAAAACTGTAGATCAATGGATTTTAGCATCTGGTGAAATTAAAGATATGTTGGAGTCAAGGAACTCTATGAGTAAGCTATATAGATAAGAGGTAGGATTGGAAGGTTGAATGCTGAATAATTCAATTTTACTTACAAGTCTGGGTTATGACTATATGATGTAGTGGCTAAAATAAGGTAGAGACGAAGGGTCAGGACCATGAAAAGGAAGCAGAGACAAAGAACTCAGTGAGCAGACACAACCCTGCTTGTAAGTGATGTGGAGGTGTGAGGAACCAAGAAGTCTGGCTGTGGAGACGGCGCTCCTAATCAACACCTTATGACATCATGCAATTGTTCAACTGTTTGTAAAGTAAGTTTCAGTGTTTTTAGTTGCCTTCATGTAGAGAAATAAGAAGCTTTGTAGAATTCTTTATTTTGTATACTAGAGTGCATGATCTTTGAAATAACCCTTTCCAGGGTGTTAATCTTGTCTACACCCTAGCATAACATATCCTAAATGAACAAAACTCACCCTTGTGTGCTTCTCACCAAAAATACAAACAGAATGCAAAGTAGGTAGTATAGAAAGCTAGGCAACATAAAACAAATGGTTGACGGGGGCAAGAGAAATTTAAAATGAATCAAGTTATGGATGCAAAGGAAGAGAACATTTTTAAAGAAGGTGTACAGGGAAGAAAAAAAATTATGTGCAGAAGAATTAAAGAAAACCTGTAAGGCTTTTCATATAGGTCAGAAAAGCTTACAAATAGTAATAATAATGAACAGTTCGTGGAAAGAATTATTCAAGAATTTATAGGACAAGAGAACAAAACAGGACAACTGGTTACTAGAAATCCAGGCAACAGTAAAACAAGTGGTTGACACATGATAAGAGAAATATAGAATAAATAGAAATAAATATAGAAATATGGAACCTTGGATGTGTTTCCAAGGTACCTTGATCTCTCCTGGCTGATAAACTACTACAGGCATCTTGGGCAGGGAGATTTGGGGTGTTTAAAACTCACTATAACATCATTTGCTCCAAAAATATAGCATACTTATAATTTATTGTGTAAAGTTAATTTAATTAATCAGCTTATTATTTTATTCATGCTAACTACATCATAACCCACTAATCATGTCTTTTTTGCTTATAACTTAAAAACTACCCAATTACTAATGCATGAATCCAAATGACCCTAGGGAACATAAAACTACTAACTAGCATAGGTCCAGTCACAAATGGAGACTTTAGAATTAGTTATACTGGTGCCTCCTTCTGAAAGATGGACTCACAGAATATCTGAATGTTTAGTTACACAACCACTAGTCTCTTGAAATAAGCCAAAGCTCTCGTTCACGAGCTTGACTCAACTTTTTTTTTTCTTAGTAAAGCATTAAAAAGATAGTAATCGCAACCTGATGAGTATCATGTAAATTTTCTCACTGGGATGGCAGAGGTGGAAGAAAAATCTAAAAAACCAAATAAAACAAGTATGCCTTCGATTTATAATGCATCTGCCTGTGAGGCATCAAGTGATTTCTTAAAGACTTGTCCACACCCTCTTTATATAAAGATGATCCTTTGTCACTTTTCATAATTTTAAAGGAAAAAAATATACTGAGAACGAATGTTAATTCTTAATGTCAGTTTTATAATAAAGGCAAAAAGACTTGGGATTGGAATGGTGTTATTTAAACAGTTCAATTAAGAAATTATCTCTAGCTGTCCTTAGACAGCAAGCATGATTGAGCATATACACATTTGTTCTCTTTATTTAACTGGCAAGAAACACTGTTCCTTAACTCCAGTTTATGCATTCCTAGCAATTTTCATAACAGTACTAAGTAAAACTAAACAGTACATTTCTAGGGGATTATAGCACTTCTCAGATAGTCCTAATCACTTGAAGTGCATTACTAGGTGCAAGGCTTAAAGCCAAAATATGCTAATTATGCACAAAGGCACTATCTTTTATTTTTTTATTTTAAGGATGTGGAGTACAATTCAGGGTTAGGTACAGAAAGTGGTCATCGTACAGGTAAAGTGTGGGTTACCTTATTGGTGTCATGTGCCCCCCCTCCCCTGGCAGTGTCTCATCAGGCACTTTAAGGAGGGCTTCTTAACCAGATGGAGCAATATCTCCACTTATGTCCTCCCCTAGAAGGAGTTTAAGGATTTATAGTTCTCAAATAACTTGAAATTTTAGAAAGTATTTTTGTTTGCTTATAGAAGCTATGGTCATATTACAGTTTCATTACAATGGTACTAGAAAGCTTTCGAGTTCATACTACCCCTTTACCTCAAAAATGTAATCCCATAGTTTATTTTGATGTACAAAATTTTTCATCTTAGATGGTCTAGGGTTCTATTTCTTAATCTCCAACTCCCTATACACACACACCCATTGTTAGACCCTATGTAGTGTGTCCATTGTCAATGTTTTGCAGTATTATATCCTCTGTATAAATCCCCTAAATTTTGGTGAGCATGTAAGGATTTCTTTCTCATAGAAGCAGAAATCCCTGCAAGTCATTTTTATTCCAGGGACACCTAAGCACCTTTTTTTGTTTCACAGGCCTTAGAATATATCTAAGGTTATGTTTGCCTCCCTGGCTTATAAGGCACCTGAGTATTTCCTGACAGAAAATCTTTGCTACTGGCCTTATTTATGTTTGTCAAATGTTTTAGGTGTTTCAAATTGCTTCGTGTCCATTATTTCTATTCAATTAAATTTAAGAAACAGCATAGTGACTACAAATGTCAGTTGGATTTTCTTTGTTCAGGTTTTGGTCCTTAATAATGTCTCAAGGGGTTCTTTACTAGATACGCAAGTGGTTAGAACTCTTGCAATTAAATGTGAGAGAAGATCTGCTATAGCTTGATTAAGGAAAAAGGTGTGTGTGTAGTGAGAGGGGAGTTAGTTACAGAACCACAGAGCATTAACTTCAAACCTGATTGTACACAAAAGAAACTCTAAGTTACATAATCAGTGCTCAGTTTCTCTTGATCCCTGCATTCTGCTTTCCTCCCAGTCCTGTCCATTCTTAGACGTCTTATCCCCTCAAGATGGCTGCCAATTGCTCCAAGTGTACCATATTTTATAGGATCTACATCATCACTGATTGTAAGAAAAAAACTTTATGTGTCTATAAAGAAACTTACTGACGCTTAAATAATAATACAATGGTTTCTTGCACCATAAATTGTAAAATGCAGCCCTATCAGAGATGTCAACATTTGAGTGAAAAGAAAGCATTCTAGAGACAATGAAATATTATGGGCTATTTTCTCAGCAACTCCAAGATAACAATAGATTTTATAACCCTTATGAGGTATACCATAGTTGGTCTTACATCAGATCATGTCTATCTCTGAACAAATTAGATGGCCTCACCGGGGAAACAATATGCTGATCATTCTCACTCAAGCCCCTTGGACTAAGAGTGGAAAAGGGGTAGTTTCTCTAATGAAAACATAAGGTCTTTTCCAGAAGAAAAGGTTATAAATTCTGGAAAAACAAATAATAATAAATGTCCAGCATTATAAATCATGTAGTAATAAAACTATAGGGCAACTTTCATTGAATAATTATAAGTGACTTCACTGTATATTTTTTCTCTACTGCAAGAAGAACTTTTAGAACACTAGGGATGGAGGAGGAAAAATAATATTTTAGGGATTGAACAGTGCCTGAAAATAGTTCACCCTTTTCTCAAAAGATTTTTTCCTTTCCCGATTTCTTGCTTCAAATTTTTTTCACAGTAAAGAAGTCACCCAGGGTTAGCCCTGCAACCTACAGTATCAAGGTTACAAATAGATCTGGTTGATAAAAGAACGCTATCACAGAATCCTTCTATAGTAAATTTGCTTGAATGGTACTCAAGACTTAAGTTCAATTTCATCTTATGACTTAGTAAGGAAGCAGTTTATATAATAATTTAGTATGTGTTAAAGGCCATATATAGCACTTTTATCACCAAAGGGAATGGAGAATAAAAATGAAAAGCTATTTTATAAAACCCTTCATCCAAGAGTAGCTGGTTACTTTTAATTTAAATCATAGACAAGAACTAAAATATACCAAATAGGAAAGTTGACATTTTTAATAGTTTGACTTTTTTCTTCTAATGAGTAGCACCTATGAGGCATCCCCTTCATAGGAACCTCAGACTCTTGTTAACTCAAAAGATGCAGCAAAAAAATGCTCCATAGTCTCACCATGTTGGGTTAAAAGGAGAATCAATCAAAGATCCCCCAGAGTGCCGAGTGTGACTGTGCAGCTCTCAGTGGGGCAGTGAGCAGAGCCCGGATGAAAACCAAATGACAGGCAGCAGCATCAGGGGTAGTTGCAGAACTTAAAAGCTATTTAAGATTCTGTGCCAGAAGGAAAAAAAACAAACAACCCCAGTAAAAAGTGGGCAAAGGACATGAATAGACATATCTCCAAAAAAGATATACAGGCAGCTAACAGACAAATGAAAAAGTACTCATCCTCACTAATCATCAGAGAAATGGAAATAAAAACCACATTGAGATACCACCTAACCCCTGTAAGAATGGCCATCATTAATAAAACAAACAACAGATGCTGGTGAGGATGAGGAGAAAAAGGAACACTATACACTGCTTATGGGAATGCAAACTAGTACAACCTTTTTGGAAAACAGTGTGGCAATCACTAAATGAACTAGACATTGAACTTCCATATGACCCAGCAATCCCTCCATTGGGAACATACCTGGAGGAACTCAAATCATTCTACAAAAAAGATACCTGCACACACATGTTTACTGTAACACTATCCACAATGGCAAAAACATGGAACCAACCGTGCTGCCCATCAAAACTGGACTGGATTAAAAAAAATGCGGTACACATACACAATGGAACATTACACAGCCATAAAGAAGGACAAACGGCCAGATGTGCACGGATGTCGGTGCTCCTGGGGCTCGGAGGCGCCTGACGCGCACAGCAGGGACCAAGACTGCAAACTGCTGAATAGACAGACTGTAAAACAGAGGGAAAAGTGAACAAAACCAGAAGACCCTCATAAGGAAGAACAGGTCATTGCAGAAGAGAAATAAAAGCAACCCCACCTTCCCTCAAAAACAGAATTGAAGAGGGGGAGGGAAAGGGGTAAAGGGAGAAAAATCTACAGAAATGAAGAAAAACCAAAAGAAGAGTATGGGTCTCTCCCAGACGCCTGGGAGAGCAGACACTGAGAAAATTGACTTTGGAATACAAACAATGAAAAGTCCCCAGAATGAAGGGTCTCAAAATGCAAATGCAGATATCAAAACAATAATGGAGAGACTAAAAAGAATTGAGGAGACACAAGAAGAAACTAGGAAGGAGCTGATATCTGAGATAACAGTAATAAAGAATACTGTGAATGAAATAAATAACAAGTTGATAAG
>NW_007249814.1:792282-851317 GCF_000164805.1 Carlito syrichta | reverse complement strand
AAAAGCACATTGAGATATCACCTAACCCCTGTAAGAATGGCCATCATTAATAAAACAAACAACAGATGTTGGTGAGGATGAGGAGAAAAAGGAACACTATACACTGCTTATGGGAATGCAAACTAGTACAACCTTTTTGGAAAACAGTGTGGCAATCACTAAATGAACTAGACATTGAACTTCCATATGACCCAGCAATCCCTCCATTGGGAACATACCTGGAGGAACTCAAATCATTCTACAAAAAAGATACCTGCACACACATGTTTACTGTAACACTATCCACAATGGCAAAAACATGGAACCAACCGTGCTGCCCATCAAAACTGGACTGGATTAAAAAAAATGCGGTACACATACACAATGGAACATTACACAGCCATAAAGAAGGACAAACATATGAATTTCGCAGCAACTTGGATGGATTTAGAGTCTACCATACTCAGTGGTCTATCACAGAAACAAAGAACAGAATACCACATGGTCTCACTCATAAATGAACCTTGAACATTTACCGTAATACTATAAGAAAGGGATTGGCAGTAGTGGGACACTGTTGGGGTACGGGAGCAAGGAACACAGCATCAATAAGGGTTTCTGATCTCAAACCAGGCAAAGTGGGGACCAAATGGAGACCCAAACTTTACCTGTATGATGACCACTTGTATACCTAATCCTGAATTGTACCTCACATCTTTAAAAAAGAAAAAAGATACAGTGATCATGTGCTGAGTTTCTACTCTGCAGGATAGACTCTAAGGTGTTTTTGCATTTCCTACCATACTGAAAGCAGATATTAATCCAGCAGCGAAAGAACAACAACAACAACAACAAAAAGACAAGGTACACAAAACAATATGTATGACCCTCCAACAGCCCTGAATGAGGGAACTGGGAGAGTGGTAAACAGATTCTGTAAGTATTTGCAGAGAGAGCTGCAAAGTCCAAATAAAAATGGTAAAAAATTGAGCACTCAATGACCCCTAAGGGGATGGGATTTGGGTCTTTGATGACACACACAAAAAGATGATTGGGAGGTTGGATGGATAGGCAGCTACTATAGTTAGTAGTGTGATGTGTCAAACTCTGAACTAGACATGATTTCATTTAAACCCCACTACTAATTTAGGAAGTAGATATTATTGCTTTTGTGTTACAGATGAAAATGTTGAAGCAAAGAGGCAATATATAATTCCTTTAAGAAAACACAGTGGAAAAATGAGGCCAGCAAGATAATCTACTGGACATTCATTTATAAATTCAGCAGATATTGACTGAATACCTTCTATTAATATGCTCTGGGTGCTTACACTTAATTAGACAGAGTAATTACACTTAGACAAAGTTTTTGGTAAACTATTATATAAAAATTTATAAATTATTAAAGACTTGAAAGAAGGAAATTAAGATGTAAGAAAGGAAATATCAAGAAAGTAAATTGACTTGGAAAATAACTAAATAGATCTTCTAGAAATGAAAAATATGATCATTGGGATTTTTAAAAAATGCACTGAAGGGGCTCATAAAATGACTGACACTTTCTTGGCACTTCCAGGTACCAGATACTTTCTAAGCACACACACATTTTGTCCCTACATCCCAGCTTTGAGTTTGGGACTATCACCAGCCATATCATGCTTAAAGACTTGTAGAAACTCGCTCCATGATCACACAGACACAAGTAGAGATGCTAGGATTTGAACCTGGGCATTCTGACCCAAGAGTCTTTAGTCTTTTTTTTTTTTAACAACTTAATAAAGATACAAAGAGAGTGATAATCTACAATTCAGTCATTTAAAGTTTTTGGTAAATTCAGAGTTGCGCAATCATTACCACAGTCTAATTTTAGAACATTTTCATCATTCACAATACATAACCCATGGCCATGGCACCACTATCCCCAGACCAAGGCAACTACTAAACTACTTTCTGTAATTTTGCCTATTCTGGACATTTCATGAATACAAAATCACACAATTATACAATATGTAGTCTTTTGTGACTGACTGCTTTCACTTAGCATACTATTTCCAAGATTCATTTATGTTGTAGCATGTACCAATATTTCATTCTTTTTTATTGTCAAATACTATTTTATTGTATGGATAAACCATATTTATTTGTCCAGTAATTAACTTATAGACACTTGAGTTGTTTTTACTTTTGTCATAAGTGAATAATTATACATGAATAATGTAGCTATGATAATTCATGTATATGGTTTTTGGGGGGGAACATTTGTCTTTATTCTTCTTGGGTATATACCTGGGCATGAATCATATGATAGCTTTATGTTAAACTTCCTGAAGAAATGCCAAACCGCTTTCCAAAGTGGCTACACCAGTTTATATTTATTTTACATCCTGTGGGTATAAAATGATAACTCATTGCGGTATTGATTTGCATTTCTCTAATAACTAATGATGTTGAATACTTTTTCATTAGGTTATTGACCATTTTGTATATCTCCTTTGGAGAAATGACAATTTAGATCCTTTGCCCATGGATACATGGCATTTGCAATGCTTTCAACCTAGCTCTTGGCAAGAATTCTGTGGGTGGTGTAGTAGAATAAAATAGAGTGAGGGAGGAAGTTATCATTAGATGGAAAACCATAAAGCCTGTGATGTGAAGGCCTCCATTGTAAGACTGATCAAATAAAAACTGCAAAACTGATGGAAATGCCATCCTAGCACAGACAAAACAGATGATTTTCTGAAAGTTGTTTATGATAAGCAAACAAAATTGAAGTTTCAGACTATGCCAACTCACTCCCCTCCCCTTCCAGAAACAATTATTCATCAAATAACTGACCTCATTCAAACAAGAGTAGTAGTAAAAAAGGAACCCATTAAAAACACCTTAGGGCAGATACTGCTCAAAAAGAGAAAACAGGAACTAAGTAAAAGGAAAATACTGAAAGCAGATCATAGAATAATGATTCCTCTCATGCATTTCCCTGAAACACTTAATACTTCTGCTAGGTTTAAAAAAAATCACAAACAACATTTTCTGTCTTTAATAATGTTTCAAAAAAGAGATACGAATATTTTTAAAAAGTGATTATTAGATAGGAGGAAGTGAAAAGCAAGCTGGAAGAATTCAGAAGAGAAATTCACAGAAAAAGAAAAAAAGAAAGTTATAGAGATGAAAGTCACATTAGAAGCAAATGGAAAAGAAATGTGACTGAAAATAGAGGAAATGACACAAGGCAAATATATGAAATATAGGTTAATAAGAAGATAATGGGACTGATGAAAATTAATGGGACCGATGAAACTATGTATATAATTGGCATTTCTATAAAAGAAAACAGAATTTATAGAGTACACAATTATCTAATCACTTATTAAAAATAAAATCTATTTAACAAATAAAACAAGCTTTTGATCCAGGAAATATTGGCACAGGCATAAATATAAATACAAAGACATATCTTAGTAAAATTACTAAATGTAAGGATAAAAAAAATTCTACAAATATGAAAAGATAATGTACTATGAGAAATACAGTATCAGTCAGGGTTCTCCAGAGAAATAAAATAAATAGATGATAGAGATAGAGATGAAGATGGAGATGAAAATAGAGATAGTGAGAGAAAGGATTATGGGAATTGGCTCATGTAGTTATGGAAGCAAGAAGTTGAAGTCCCACCATCTGCTGTTTTCAAGTTAGAGAACCAGGAAAGTCAATGTGTTGTAGTTCAGGCCAAGTCCAAAGAACAAGGAAGGCAGGTGCAGAAGGCTGGTATAAATCCTGGAGTCTGAAAACTTGAGAACCAGCTCTGATGTCCAAGAACATGAGGAGTTGGATGTCACAGCTCAGGAAGAGAAAGAGAATTTGCCCTCCCTTTGCCTTTTGTTCTGTTCAGGCCCTCAGTAAACTGGATGATGCCCACCTACATTGGTAAGGCAGATAGATATTCATCAGTCAATCTACTGATTCAAATGCTAATTCCTTCTGGGAACACCTTACAGACACAATGAAAAATAGCATTCTACCACCTATCTGGACATTTTTTAGCTTAGTCAAGTTTTCAATAAAATTAAAATCACAAGTACCCAAATTGGCTTCAGGCTTTTCCATAGTAGAACTCCAAGTCTGAAGATAGTAAAAGGCTGCCAATGAAGTGCTGAATGAAAGACTGATGCAACAATTCTGTGCTCAGCAAAGTGGTCTACTGCATGTAACATCCGGAAAGAACACATTATTCCTATGCCCTTCTTGTAAAATTGCTGGTCAGTGAAAATCAGTCGACTCATGAATGACTCAAAATAATGACCTCAGGGAAGAAGTTATGGTCAAAGAACTAATGAAGAGTCCTGAATCTAACTGTAAAACTCAACATGGGGATTATGGTTTCAGGCAGAATTCAAATGTTATAAACCTTAACAATGTATAATTAATAAAATCATATTTCAAAAATCAGTGGTCAGGAAAAGGGAAGGTGATAAATTCCTTATTTTCGTAACAGAGGAAATCAGTGAATAACGGTTGAAATTGTAGTTGCAATTTAGAGTTTAAATAAAGACAATCTCTAAGTGCATTCTATATAGTTTTTACCTAATTATCAAATTTAAGAGAAATTCTTTCTGATGTAAGTAATATTCATTTGAATTTTAACAACTCATTCAGTTTTGCATCTACTTTAATTTCTTCCATTAAACTCAAGAAAAACAGAATATAATATTTTTATTTATATTAGTATTATAGTATAATTTTATTTTTATCTGTATAATTTATCTTTTATCTTCTATGATGCATAAAGATAAGTTTGGGACAATATTCATCACATATTGATGAGGATGATTATTGAGATTTGGGAATTTTCTTCATTTCTTTTTCTTTGCACTTCTGTGTTTCTTAAATGTTCTTGTTATTTTTATAACAAACATATAACTAGGAGGTAGAAAGAGAGAAATATCTCATTTTAATGGAAATGATGGCAGAATTTTATCATGTGATGTGATATGTCTTATTGGATTTGAGTCAATTACATAGTAATGCAAACTACACTGTTTGCATTACTGTGCTATTTAAGGACTTTTAAAAATTAGAGATGGTACTCCAAATCAGTATATGCAATTTTAAGTATGCATTGATGTAATGTGCTATTTTCTCCTTTAATTTGTTAATATAATTAACTATGTTAATAGATTTCTTGATATTGAACTGTCTTCACATTCCTTAAGTAAATTCAACTTGGATCATGGTGTATTTGTTTTTGACGGATTGCTCAATTCTATTGATTAATAATTTATTTAGAATTTTTATATTTATATCCTTAAATATGTATAGTTTTACAGTATTGCACTATCATAGGAAGCAAATATCAGTCTCATAAATCTAACTAGAAGTTTTTACCTTTTACTAAGCATTAATAATGGTTTAAATAACAGTATCGTTATCTATTTTTAAACATTAGCCATTGAATGTTGCATCTTATATTATCTTTCAAATGTCTTCTATGATTACTATTTGCTATGGTTTTCCATTTTTACTTAAGTTAGTTGTGGTAATTTTCTAGAAAATCACCCAATTCTTCTTGGCTAGAAAATCACTTAGTTCCTCTTGGCTTTATTACCACAGAATTGCAAATAATATTCTCTTATAATTATCCTAATCCCTTTAAAATATTTGTTATATTTTCTTTCCTCCATTCTATCCCAACACATCAAAATGAAATCTTTATAGCTATTTTACTTCTCCACTTCATACCCAAGTACAAAATCTCTGGATCACTTTTTTCCCCCTAAATTCCTGTTTTTATTGATCTACAATAAAGGTTCAGTTTATTCCCTTTAGATTTTTTAAGTCATAAAATTGCACATAAAGAAAATTACCCTGGATCATTCTTGACCACAAAGTGAAATCATTGTCTTGACTTACAAGCCATGCTGCTCAAGTCAATATACAACCATGTGTTGGTTAACAATGCAGTAAGTTCTGAGAAATGGTGGTTTTATCATTATGAGAACATTACAGATTGTACTTACACAAACCTATATGGTAAAGCCTACTACACACCTAGGCTGCAAGGTATAGCTTATTGCTCCTAGGCTACCAAACTATATAGCGTGCTATTGTATTGAATACTGTAGGCTATTGTAATACAATAACAGTTGTGTATCTAGATATATCCAAATACAGAAAAGGCTCAGTTTAAAACAATCTAAAAGATTAAAAATGGACCTGTATAGGACAGTTACCACAAACGGAGCTTGCAGGACTAGAAGTTGCTTTGGGTACATCAGTGAGTAAGTGGTGAGTGAATGTGAAGGCCTAGGGCGTTACTGTTGTCAATAGAAGAATGACAGGTTCATAAATTTTGAAAAGAGAACTTTATTTCTCATAAAGAGATGCAGCCAGCAGGGTGGCTACTGTATCAGCCTAGGAAGCATAGACTCCAGCCAGAAGCCAGAAATAGATACTTCAAGGGTGGGAAGAATAAGACAGGGATTTATACTGAATGGGGTGATCAAAGATCTATATTTTAATAAGACAAAGGAGGAGCATGAATAGTTACAAAAGGATAAACTTTTTACAAAAGGATAAACTTTTTAAAAACTTCTTTATAATAATACTGCACATGTAATAACACATGTGCATGCACAATAGAGCGGCATACCCCTTCGGGGGTCCCATGTACAAAAAGTGGTGGTGTTTGCATGATTCAAGGGCAGAAATTTTGGCCCTCTGACATCAAAAGGTGAAGCAAAGGACACAAAAACTCTCACTGCTCCTCCTCTGTAGACTGGCCAGAACCACTCTGTGGTTGGTGATCTCTTATCAGGAGGGAATACTGGTCAATTGTGTCAAAACCACAAAAGGAAAGGACAGTCAGGAAGCTGATCGAAATCAGTGGAGGAGCAAGTCTTTCTGAAAGGCTGGTTTCTACTTAACCCATAGAAAAGAAAGCCTAATGGTAGTTATTAGGGAGGGATTATGACAAGGTATGTCCGACCTCCCATTCCGTCATAGCTGGGAACTCAGTATTCAAGGTTATTTTGGGGTCCCTTTGGCTAAGAAGGGGTCCATTCAGTCAGATAGAAAGTTTAGTGTTTCATTCTTATTACTCCCTCTACACTGCTGTAGACTTTAGAACATTGCACATTGAGACTATACTAATTTTTAAAATTTCATTTTTGAATAATAAATTAACCTTGGCTTACCATGCCTTTACTTTATAAACTTTTAAAAATTTGTCTCTTTTGTAGTAACACTTAGCTTAAACACAAACATAATTTACAGCTATACAAAAATATTTTTTCTTTACAGCCTTAGTCTATAAACTTTTTTTTTTTAACTTTTTAAACATTTTTTAAAAAAAACTAAGATGCATACACACTAGTCTAGACCTGCATAGGATCAAGATCATCAATATCACGGTCTTCCACCTCCACATCTTGTTTCACTGGAAGGTATTCAGGGGCAATGACATGTGTGGAGCTGTCATATCCTGTGATAACAATTCCTTCTCCTGGAGTAACTCCTGAAGGACTCCCTGAGACTTTTCACAGTTCCCTTAAAATAAATAAATAAATAAATGGAAGAGATAAACTCCAAAATAATGATTAAAAGTATAGTATAGTAAATACTAGGCTATAGGAATTTTTCAGCTCTGTTATAATCTTATAGGACCATTATACTATATGTGATCCATCATTAACCAAAATGTCTTTATTTGGAGCATGACTATATCAGCACAGTAACATACACTGTTAGAGGCATGTGAAAATGTTGCTGTTGGAAGGAAGAAGAGTCATATCTTCCATTTCACACTCATTCAGGAGCTCCTGCTAATTAAGTGAAATGCAATTTTATTTGTAAAGAATAGAACTGTTAGCAGTATTTAAACCACTCTTCCTTCCTCCTCCTTTCCTTCTCCTCCTTCTTCTTCCTCTCTCTCTCTCTCTACCTCATTCCTTCCCTCCTTGCTTCTCTCCCTGTTCCACACCAAAACCAAACCAAAACAAACAAACAAAAATCTTAGCTGTCGTCAATTGCTGAATTTTTCCATTGCAGAAGATATATCTCATTTGTTTCAAACATCACTTAAAATGTATAGCCATAACATCACCTTCAATTTATTGTGTATTATATTTTCTTCCATCCCATTTTGAGATATTGGGTTCTTGTTTGATTTTCATTTAGTTAGGACACAAATTTGAGTATTTTTTTTTTTTTGACAAAGTATAGAGTTGTATACTCTCTGAACCCTTGAATTTTTGGAGATGTCTTTCCTTTGGTTAGATAGATGATATCTTGGCTGGATATGGCTCTTGGACTGCAGTCTTTTTCTCTCAATCATCTATTAAAGTAATCCCTCTGTTTTCTAATGTCCAACATTGTAAATGACATGTTCAGTAACAGGATGGTGCTATTTCCTTTCTATATTCTATTCTCTGGCAACCTGTAAGATTTCCTTTTTACTCTAAAATTCTGGAGAGTCATCTGGATAGGGCTTGGTGTACGGGTTTGTAAATTAATTCTTTCTGGGGCTCACTAGAGATTTTCAATCAGTAGACTCAAGTCTATTTTTAGCCTAGTCAATTATTAGTGAATTACTTAAGTTATTAGTGCTTTGTTTCTTCATTTTTCTTCTCATGAAATTATCTTTTAGCTATTTATTTATTAATGTATTGTTTTCTATTTTGATAGGGGACACATGTGCAGGTTTGTTACCTAGGACGATTGTGTGGTGATGAGGCTTGGGCTTCTGTTGAGCTCATCACCCAGGTGGTGGACATGGTACCCGTGGGTAGTTCTTAGTCCTTATCCCCCTTTCTGCCTTCCCACTTTAGGATTGCCTGTTGTTTCCACCCCTGTGCCCATTTACATACATTTAGCTCCTGCTTATTAGGGAGAACATATAGCATTTAGTTTTCGGTTTCTGTGATAATTCATTCAGGATGATACTCTATAGCTGCATACATGTTGCTGCAAAGGGCACAGTTTTGCTCTTTTTATAACTGTGTAGTATTTCATGGTGTATATGTACCACATTTTGCTTATTCGTTTCACCATTGATAGACACCTAAATTGATTCCTTGTTTTTGCTATTGTGGATAGTGCCATAATAGACACATGCATGAAGGTGTCTTTTTTGGTAGTGTCCTCCATTGAAATACATTCCCAGTAGTGGGATTGCTGGGTTGAGTGATGTCTGTTTTTAGTTCTTTGAAAAGTCTCCAGACTGCTTTACACAGTTTGGGTTTAACTAGCTTGCATTCCTATCAAGAGTGTAAGAGTGTTCCCTTTTCTTCACATTTTCACCAACACCTGTGTATTTTGTTTTTTGTTTTTCCCCAAGTTAGAGTCTCACTTTTGTTGCCCAGGCTGGAGTGCAGTGGCATGCTCATGGTCACTGCAGCCTTTACCTGCTGAGCTTAGACGATCCTTCTGTTTCAGCCTTCCAAGTAGCTGGAATCACAGATGCACGCCACCATGCCTGACTAGTTTTTGTAACTTATTATCTCATCAAGTTGCCCAGACTGGTCTCGAACCCCCGAACTCAGGCAATCCTCTCACCTTGGCCTTCCAAAGTGCTGGGATTAAAGGCTGAGTCACCGTGCCCGGCCTGTGGTTTTTAATGAAAGCCATCGTGACTGGTGTGAGGTAGTATCTGATTGTGGGTTTGATTTGCATTTCTCTGATGATTAGTGATATTGAACATTTTTTCATGTTTGTTGGCCACTTGTATGTCTTCCCTTGAGAAGGATCTGTTCATGTCCTTTGTCCACTTTTTAACAGGGTTTTCAGTTTTTCTCCTGTTGATTCATTTATTTGTAGATTCTGGGTATCAGACCTTTGTCAGTTGCACAGTTTGCAAATATTGTCTCTCATTTTGTAGGTTGTCTGTTAACTCAGTTTCTTTTGCTGTGCAGAAGGTCTTGAGTTTGATTATGTCCCACTTGCCAATTTTATCTTTTCCTGCTTTTTGCTTTTGAGGTCTCAGTTATGAATTCACTGCCTAGGCTGATGTATAGAATAGTGTTTCCTATTTTTTCTTTTTGAATTTTTACGGCTTGAGGACTTACGTTTAATTTGTTATTCCATCTTGAGTTAATTTTTGTATATGGTGAGAGGAAGGGATCCAGATTCATTCTTCTGATTCTGTTTAACCACTTTTTCCAGTATCATTTGCTAATTATGGTATCATTTCCCCAGAGTTTGTTTTTGTCAACTTTGTCTAAGATGAGATGGTTATATGTCAGCAGTTATATTTCTGGATTCTCAATTCTGTTCCATTGGACTATGTGTCTATTTTTGTATACCAGTACCATGCTTTTTTGGTTACTGTTGCCTTGTTGTTAAGTCTGATAATGTGAAGCCTCCAGCTTTGTTCTTTTGCTTAGGATGCTTTGGCTATTTGAGCTCCTTTTGTTTCCATGTGTATTTAAGTATAGTTTTTTTCCCCAGATCTGTGAAAATATAGGGATTGCATTGAATCTGTGGATTTCTTTGGGTAGTATGAACATCTTGATGATATTGATTCTTCCAATCCAAGAGCATGAAATGTTTTTCCATTTGTTTGTGTCATCTTTGATTTCTTTCAGTCAGTCATGTTTTGTAGTTCTTGTTGTAGACGTCTTTCACCTCTTTGGTTAGATGTATTCTGCAGTTTTGTGTAGGTGATTGTGGCTGTTATAAATGGGGTTGTGTTCCTGATTTTATTCTCTGCTTGATTGGTGTTGGTGTATAGAAATGCCAACTATTTTTTGTCTTCATTTTGTATTCTGAGACTTTACTGAAGTCACTTATGAGGGCCAGGATCCTTTTCGTGCATTCTTTAGGGTTCTCTAGATATAGAATCATATCATGTGCAAAAAGAGATAATTTACTTTCCTCTTTACCTATTTGGATGCCTGCTACTGCTTTTGCTTTCCTTATTGCTCTGGTTAGAACTTCTAATACTATGTGAATAGGAGTGGTGAGAATGGGCATCCTTGTTCTGTTTCATTTCTTAGGGGAATGTTTCCAACTTCTTCCATTAAGTATGATGCTGGCTGCGGGTTTTTTGTAGGTAACTCTAATTATTTTGAAGAATGCTCCTTCATTACCTAGGTGGTTGAGGGTTTTTATCATGAAGAGATGTCTGATTTTATTGAATGCTTTTTCTGCATCTATTGAGCTAATCATGTGGTCCTTGTTTTAACTTCTGTTTATGTGGTGAATTACATTTATTGTTTTGCATATATTGAATCAGGCTTGCATCCTGGGAATAAATCCCACCTAATCGTGATGAATAATTTTATTTGATGTATTGCTGGATATAATTTGCTAGAATTGTGTTGAGAATTTTTTCATTTATGTTCATTAGAGAAATTGGCCTATAGATTTTTTTCTTAGTTGTGTCTTTGCCATTTTTTGGTATAAATAGTTTTAGAATATGTTCCCTAAAACTCTTATCTTTTCTTCAGTGATATTAATCTCATTGTATATTTGCTTTGTTTGGTCATAATTTTCTTCCACTTGATCTTCAGAAAAGAAACTTGTTTCTTATCAATGATTCTGCACTGCACTAGATCTAGAAAGAATTTTGGGGTATGCGATCTGATTGCAACTACTAATTTGTCAAAATTATCTTCTAATTCCTCCATTTAATTTTGTCACAAACGGAGTCACTTTTTCTTCCTCTGTCAGGTAACCAGATCTTCTAAACTAAGTTATTCTTGCTTTTTGTCTACTTTTGAATTTATGTCCCATAGCACTTGTAAAGATCAGGCAGTAATGATATCTTTATCATTGCTCTTTAACAGATTAGAGCACTGGCCAGAGAGTGGCAGAAGGCTTGACATTTTGTACTTGATGGCTGGTAATTAAGGTAATAGTAACTTTCAACTCTTTGATGAAGCACAATGGAGTCATTTGGTTTCTCTTTTCCTCCCAGTGCAAGCAATAGTCCTGTTCACGTCCCAAGAACCAAGAGCAATTTTGCTGACAGTGCAGCTAAGCTCCTCTCATCAGGTTTCCCAGGTTTGTGTGGGCCCTTCCCAGAGAACACACAGGAAGTGGAATTTACCTGAGGAAAAGTAGGTGTTTCTTTAGTGACACTTTCAGGATCCTGAAATGCTAGG
Source organism: Carlito syrichta (assembly GCF_000164805.1). NCBI lineage: Eukaryota > Metazoa > Chordata > Mammalia > Primates > Tarsiidae > Carlito > Carlito syrichta. The sequence continues at coordinate 839,237 of NW_007249814.1, read as the reverse complement.
TCTTCTTTGCAGGCCTCATGCTTCTCCATTGGTATCAACCTCTGAACAAAAAGAAGGAATACCTATACCTGTGTTGGCTTATTGGGCAACTAACAAATATTTGTTAAGTGAGTTATTTAATATCTCACAAGTTGGCCTGAGAACCAGGGCAATGACCTTGGTCTCTCTGCTCTAGTCAAGTGACCTTCCTACTCTATGCTATTTCCTCTTGATGCCCTACTGGTGTCCTTGAGATTAAGGAGGCTGAGTTAACGCCAGTTGCCATGCTGTGGTCTTTCTCTGCATATGTTCACATAACATCCGCTAGTGACTGCTCACTTGATTTGCAGAATCACCTCTGGAAATAGACTTCATCCTTTCTGTGTCTCAGTTTCTTTGTCAAAAAACAAAAAAGTGAGTATAGGATGACATTTGCTTATGAAAGCTTTTGATCTTATAAAAGTGTAAAATGTCATTACTTTAATATTAGGTTTTCCAATTGTTAAAAACATAATAACACTCTGTAGTCCTTTAGTGCCTTTCATCTGAGAATGTCAAAGTGTTTCATAAGCCTTAACTAATTAATCAAGCCTCCTAGCACCATTGTAAGGCAGAGACAGTATTATTAGCTCCATTTAATGGATTGGAAAACAGGAGGTCACTGGGTTATAGACTGAGGGACAGACTCCAGTCAGGGCAATGGCAGAGCAGAAGCAAAGACAGCCTTGTCTGGTCTTTGTTCTTAAGGATGCCCCATCAAATCAAAGGGGCCCCTCATGCCAAATAATTATGTACCATAAAAATTGTATATTGTCCTCAGGCAGGGGAGAATAAAATGTTCTACTTCCCATCCCTTCTCTTCTACTGAGTGAAATTTTGACCAAAGAGAGAGATGTGGAAGGGCCTTCTCATATCTTTGCATCTCAGGAACATAAGACTTCCAAAAACAGATGGGAAAATAAGAGAGGAGATGCTCATAGATGTTGAATAGTTTTTGTAGATTAGTTGATGTGAAAACTCTTTGTAAAGTAACATGTCATCTTAGTAATATCTTATTTTGTAATAACAAAAATGCTGTCATATGCTCACTGATTTAATAAATATGTACTAAGTGTCGATGTGCCAGATGCTGTTCAAGGAAATAAGGACACAATGGTGAAGAAAACAAAGTCATTGCTCTCAAAAAGCAATGGAAATGGTAAGAGACAATAAGCAAAGAACCACAAACATGGTAGGAAAAACTAAGAAGAAACATAAAACAAGGAAGGGAGATAGAAAGAGATAGAGAGGCCATGCTATTCTATATAGATGCCAAGGAGCAGACATTGAACCAAAGGCTTAGAGGAAGGTAGGGGCCAGCACGTGGATGTGTAATGGGAGAAGTTTCCAGCAAAGGGAACAAAGGCAAAGGTCTTGAGGAAAGAGTGTGTACAGCATATCCCAAGATTAGCAAGAAGGCTAGAATGGTTGGAGATAAGCCAGCCAAGTGAAGAGAGAGAAGAGATTAAAGAGGTGGGGACATGTGATGGAGCAGTATCTGGGTCATATCGTACCTTATTGGCCATAGGAAAGGTCTCTGTTTTTTTGAGTGAAAAGTGAAGCAATTGGATGGTTTTGAGCAGAACAGTGACATGATTTGACTTATATTTTTAGAAGGCCACTCCGGCTGCCCTGTGGGAACAGACTACAAGGAAAGAAGTAGGAAGCTGTTGTGATACTCTAGACTTGAAGCAGAATGGAGCAATGAGACCCCAGAGAAAGCATTAAGTAAGCAGTTGGTTGTATGAATCTTGAGTGTAAGAGGGAAGTCAGGCTGGATGTATGGATGTGGGCTGCAATGAGATCTCCTGTCAGATGAGGGCAGAAGGAAAGAGAGGGGTGCAAGGCTGAGCCCTGGGCACTTCAACATACATAGAGAAATGGAGGAAGATTCAGCAAGGGATACTGAGGAGGAGTGACTAGGAAGGTGGAAGTTGAACTAAGAGACCAAGTGGGAAAACAAATATTTCAAAGAAAAGGGAGTCGTCAACCACATGAAGTGATGCTGAGTAAAAAGTTTCTGCACAGCAAAGGAAGCAATCCACTAGTCCACAGAGCCATCTCTCCCTCTATATGCAGCTCAATGTAGACTTGCACATTGTGAAACACATGTGTTGTGTGACAGGAAACTGCTTTCCAAACCCTTCTCCAGAAGCAGGAATACCATGTAAAACAATTATGGAAGAATTTAGCTAGGAAACTCCTCCTCCAAGGCAGCAGAGTATCTTGAATCTTGAAGCCACATTGCTGAGTGGAGTCCTGTTTTGATCACTTACCAGCTAAATGACCTGGGGCTAGTTGTGTAAACTTTTTCCCAATGTCTTTATCTGTACAACAAGTATATTATGTATGCCTAATTTGTAAGGTTAGTGAATGGTTTAAAATGGGCTAACATTTATAATTTCCTAGGAATAGTGACTGGCGCATAGCAAGTGCTCAGTAAATATTATAACTGAGAAAATGTTCTGGATAAAACAGGAGTAGAGATAGACTGACCCATTTTTCATGTGGAAACTGTAGAACTAGATACCCAGGCTCCACCTTCTGCTGAATAAAATATTTTTAAAACAGTCAAAATGTATTTTGTCAGCTGGCAAGAAATCAAGGAATCTCTAGAGGCCAAAAATGAAGCAAAAGCAAAACCCAAAGAAGTAAATGGAGCACAGAAGCTGATCTTCACCCTCTCTTCCCTCAGGTTTCCTAGAAGCAGAATCTGAGGCAGGAATTCAGACGCATAGATCTGGACTCCGTTAAATTCTAATCTGAGTCTGATACAGGGAGAAAGGGAAGTAGAGTATAAATTTCACTGCGATTTTTTCTCCCTGAAGCAAGAAGACCAAGTTTCTGACCCCTATTTCAGACAGTTACTGTCCACAGGTCAATGGAGGCCACTTCCTGAGTTAGCTCCCATCAGCCCTGCTAACTGGTACAATTCCTTGGAAAAAGGGAGACAGCTGTGAACTCTTAACAGCCAAGCTCACATCAGCGAGGGATGGATGCACCACTCAGTAACAGAGGCAACTCACTCTAGAGACCATTACAGCCTACCCCTTGCACAACTTCGATACACCTGCTTTTCACATTGTGTTTGTTCCAACTAGTTGCAGCATTTCTGGGAAACACAACTGCAACTTCTAGGAAAACTTACAAGGGGACTATAACTAAAATGAATAGTCTCCATGATTGAAGATGATCGAAAGACATAATTGACACCCATCTTCTAGCGTTCCATTCCCCTAGGTTAGCACTTCTGTCTAATGGTTTGCTTAGTAGGGTATCCCAGATTCTCATCCCCGAGAGGGTTGAACCCATAGTTATATGGCATCTTCCAATTATGATTGCTTTACATGCCACGTGGAACTAAAACAGAGCACAGCAGTATCAAAAAACGTCCCAGGGGATCACCTTTGAACTTGACACATCCTACGTAGCAGGAGTGATGCTTCCTCATGAAAATCAGGAAAAGTTACACCTGTCAGGGCGTGCACTTTCCATGATTGCTCTTCTACAGGTACAATGATCCCTGAGTGACCAGATGGCAGGTGCAGCTTTGAACTTCAGCAGACTCTTATTCTATTCATTGGTGGAAGCGCTTCCCCACAACTCCTAACAAAGATGTCAAGATGCACAGATCTTAAACTTTTGGAGACAAGGAACACAATATCCCCCATGAACTTCACCAGGAGGGAAGATAAAGGGGGTCAGTCATATTTTCACCCTTGACTTCTGAACTTATATATTTTACTTATTGGGGACACATCAATCAACAGTGGATGCAGTTTTAAGGTGTGTACTGTATCCCAAAAGATAGCCCTGTGATGGAAGTTTCAATCTTGACTGATAACGGATCACATCTGCCCTTTCACTAGAGAACATCCTTCAGTTTACAGGAACCACCTGGCCCAGGGGGTGATGTACTTCTCCCTTTCAGGGAGGGAGGAAGACTTTAGCCAATCATTGACTCATCCAATATATGAAATGTCAGCACCCTTGCTCAATATAGAGCTACATGCTACAATTTATGCTGCAGATCTTCCCCCATGAGATCAGATTCATACAAGTCTCCTAACCAGCTCCAATCATTCCCCTTCTTCTGAGAACACTCTTCTAACAAATCGCTGGAAGTGGAGTCTCTGTTTCAAGTTTTTCATCTAGGAAACAGGACAGCACCTCATCATTGCAGAGTATCATGTCTATGTGTACTCAGTTGTGTCTCTTTTTTTTTTTTTTGACAGAGTCTTTCTTGCTCTGACTGGAGTGCAGTGGCATGATCATGTCTCTCTGCAGCCTCAGACTTCTTGGTTCAAGTGATCCTTCTGCATCTGTCTCCTGAGTAGCAAAGAATACAGGTGCATTCTACCACCGCTGGCAGACTTTTTTTTTTTTTAAGACAAAGTCTTGCTATGTCACCCAGGCTGTTCTGAACTCCTGAGCTCAAGCGATTCTCCAGCCTCAGCCTCCAGCACTGGGATTACAAGTGTGAGCCATTGCATCCAGTTTCAGATATGTCTTAAAAGGTCAAACTATCACATGAAAAGCAGCACTTCATGGAGAGCAAAGGAAATAGTAAATATGTGGGTAAATATAAAAGATTGTTTTATCTTTAAAAAAATTAATGTCAATTAAATGTTTAAAGTAAAAATTAACATTAATGTATTATGGTGTTTATAATATATGTAGAAGCAAATATATTACATCAGTACAAAGGACAGCAAAAAAATAATTGGGATTATGTTGTGGTGAGGTTCTTTTATTTGTGTTGTTGTAATGTTACTTCAAATAGATTTTGATAAGCTAAATACATATATTATAATCTAATATCTAAAGCAACTAAAAATAATACCAAGAGATATAGCTAAAAAAAAAAAAAAAATCCAAAGAACTAGAATGAAAGTCTAGAAAATAACTATAAAAGGGTCAAACTGGTTTAAAAAAATAGTCTCAATTGGATGATGTTTGAAAGAGATTCACTTTAAATATCAAGGCACAAGCAAGTTGAAAATAAAAGGATGAAATGTAGACATACCATTCGATCAATAAAACTAAGAAATTTAGTGCCACTAGATTATTTCAGTACAAAAAGTATGATTAGAAATAGAAGGTTACTTTATAATAACAAAAGGATTGTGGAGCATTGTGGCTCACACCATAATCCCAACCCTTTGGGAGGTCAAGGTAGGAAGACTACTTGAGGCCAGGGATTTGATACCAGCCTGGGCAACACAGCACAACCATGTCTCTACAAGAAAATGTTTAAAATTTAGCCAGACGTGGTGGCACATGCCTATAGTCCCAACTACTAAGCTGAAATGGGAGGATTGTTTGAGCCCAGGAGTTCAAATGCAGCCTGGGAAACATAAGGAGACCCAGCTTTAAAAAAATTATTTTTAAATTGCAAATTAAAATTATACTTTTCCACCTGTTTTCTTGAACAATAGCAACAACAATTTTTTTAATTTTTATAATATTTATTGTGTGCCTACTAATATTTATTGTGTGCCTACTCTGTGCCAGGCAATATAATTTATGTTAACTTAATTAATTTTATCTTTTTGTGAATTTTATGCTATATCATAAATGTGATATCTCCTATCTCCATTTTATACAAAGGAAGTTGAAACACAGAATATTGTATTTATATGCTCAATGGCGCACAGGTAGAAACTGGTAGAGCCAGTCTGTTCGTCAGGGCATTCTAGGTCTACAGCCTGTTCCTAATTAACTCACTCTACTACCTCTAATTTCTTCACTGCAGTTATAATTGATTGACTAAAAAGTCAATTTTTCTTCATATTATTAGATCCCAGAGTTGAAAACTCCTGAAGAATTAGACACTAGGACCAGCTAATCATGTGTGAATCCAAATTAACTTCTCTAGGGGCCTGTTTGTGTAACATGGGACCACCACAGGTATATATCATTTCTCCAGGTGTTGTAGACAGACTGCCAATTCCTCATAGCCAGCTATACCACTGGCAGCTGGTCGATCAGGTTTTAGCATCTCTGTGTGGTCCATCAGAATACTTGGGATGTTTTCCATTTCTGGGTTTCATGGAAGGGTCTCCAGGTGTGCCTGATCTCCAGGTGTTGCCAACAAGGGCCCTCTGTCAACAGGCCACAAGCTGAACTGAAAGCGGGAAGGACTTGGGTTGGTGTTAGGTTTCTGAGCAGAGGGCATATCAACATTTAGGATAGAATGGTAGGCGTTTTGCCATCACTGCATGTAGTATATGCTGACTTGACAGCCAACAAGTTGGAACATACAACAGAATCTTATTAAACTAATCTACACTATAATCTATAGGTTTATCTTTACCAAGGCTCTCTGTAAGAATTGGATTTCATGACATATAATTAGGTTTTATGAAATCTCTGTAGTGCTTTGTAATCAACAAATGGATTAATTTGCTTTTCCATTCCATGTTTGTGCTTAGTATTCATAGTACCCATTGGAAATCCAAGGAATGCAACTTCCTTTTAAATTTATATTTTTCTTTTTAAAAAAATAATATATTGCTTTGTTTATGACTAGTTGGAATAAAAGAGAATTCATTCATCAGACCTAGAACATATCTCGCAAAGAAGATGTGAGCCACCATGCCCAGATAACACTCACCTGTTCGCTTTTCTCTATAATTAGCTTAGGCCAGTGTGTCTCTAAATGACCTCTTGCATCAAGGTCAACTAAGTGCTCACTTAATAAGTAGGTTCCTGGGCTCTAACTCTAAGTCTATTAAGTCAGTGTATTGCCTGAGGACCCAGGAGCAAGCATTTTAGTAATAATTTCAAGTGGTTCTCATATATCCTGAAATTTGACAACTTCTGCTTTAGGACCTGACAGAGAGGAAAAAATGGTCATCAAACAATGTATTTGTAGGAAGTGACCCCTAAAATGAATAGAGAATTAAGCCGCAGCCAGAAAAAGAAACTTTTCACATCAGCACGGCAGTTTCTGTCTGCAAAGGGCTGCTGCTTGCCGGCTTAAAAAACAGGATCTTTAAAACCTCTAGCACACTATGCTATTATCTTCAACTTCACAAAGGGGTTTTTAGATCTGCTACATGAAAGATGTTGTAATAAACCACACAAATGCTACATTGAACTAAAGCAAATGCAAGGGGAGAATTTAATACCTACAGATATAAAACCTCAGTTTGTTTTTAAAGCTCCTTTTCATCTTGAGGAGAAAGAGAGATTTAATCAGTCCTTTTGGAGACGTTATCCCATGTCAGAGTCGTGCTGCCTTACTTTAGTTCAAAGGGGGCAAAGGTAGTTTCTTCTTCTAAACCAAGTTGGGAAGGGGCAGGAACTGAAATAAATGAGCAGCTACCTTTATTTCCACAGATCAAATGATGTGTAATATGAGAGGCATTTCTATTTTAAGGAACATGAAGAACCTGGATCCTATAGAAGCCTCCGTGTAGCTGAACTATAGTTTCTTGTTTTTGACTTTTTCATTAAAATGAAAATGAATGAACAAATACTTTTAAATACTTTGAGCAAGTCTTATGTGTCTTCTGTTCCTTATATGATTTTTCACCTGTGACCGGAGATGGCCTGAATGTTTACAAATGGTCTTCTCCTACCTCCTGAACCCTGGCTGGCCTCAGTAAACTTGACAAACTATAATGAGCAAGAAAAAGATCTTTGGAAACAGATGGCTTCAAGCAAGACTTTGTCCTTTCAGAGCTATGCAACCACGAGTTTCAGCAAAAGGCTGGATATCAGTCTGCTCCTTTTTCATCCAGGCTATTGTCATTGTGGATAGCAGACTCTATATAGTCTTCTTGTCTTGCTCTTTGTTCTTCTAAACTCAAGCTAGAGAGTTGTCCTCAGAGCAACTCTGCAGAACTGCAATGCAAGACCAAAAGGGGGATGCAAAACCGATTTCTATTTGTTACAATAGAAAGTGCATTTGCTGCAAACCTATTTAATATAGTGGCCTGACTTGATGCAGAACACAAGTTCTACAAGAGAAGAGGTGTTGAAGTTTGTATTCAGAATGCAAGGGCCATATAACACAGTGGTGAATGCCGGTCAGAGTTTTCTTACACATTCTAAATAAAATTGCCACCTCATTTATAGGCTGAACACTTAATTAGATACTAGGTATTCAAGCTTTGGTGGTTAAAAGTAGTGTGTAGAAAACAAATACTCTTCTTGAAGGAGTACTGATAGGGGTTGCAAAGTTTTTCCAATCTGCCTTGGCTGATGGTATTTATGTCCTTGTTATACCAGGCATCATTTCAGTTCACTGTTATCCTAAACTTCCTTGTTTATTTTATTGATCACACAAGAATAACTTACATTTCTATTATTTTAAAGTAATTTCACATCATATTCTCTCTAAACTTAACATACAGGGTTTACAGAGATAGGTATTTGCCTAATCTCATCGTGCTGAAAATGGAAACAAAGCCTTTGGTGTTTAGAGCTGAAGAAAGCTCCAAGTCACGTGGAAGCCTAGCACTGCTCAAGGAAAGGTATTTTATGGCACAAGAGTTGGGGAATTACATAAAAAGATGAGACCTGAAGGTGAAGGTCACACTGGTGACTTGTTCCTCTCATCTCTCCTGTTAATGCCTATTACAGTGATGAAGGGGAGAGTTGTTGAAACATACTAGAGTCTGTGGAATGTTGCAATTAGAGGAAGGATGCGTAGCTTATAAACTTCCATCAAATGTCTTTCCTTAAGCTGATTTTAGAGAACTCCAAGGCTATTATCTCACAATTCCAGGAGGTATGATGCTCTTTACAAAAATCTCTTGTAATTCTGATACATGCCAATCTTTATTCTCTGTTATTTCAGGACTTAAAGGGACTAAAATAGTAAAAGAAGTAGCGTGAGCAATAGCCTAATACTGTTAAAATTACTAGTATCACATTCATATTGATAATGAAGGAATATAGAGTAAATGACCAGGTATAAAATAAATTTGAGAGTACCCTCCAAATTTATAAAGTGAAATATTTCTGATCAGTCATTCAATGAGTATTCATTGAGAACCTAGAACAATAGTGCTAAATGCTGTGAAGATAATTACATCAGAAACATAAAATATGGTGCCTGCCTTCAAGAAGTTTAGATCCAAGAAAGGTATTGTGATAATGCATTATTTCTTCTATCACTCTATGGATAATCATCTTGCTTCTTGGAGAGAATTTAACTGAATGCATTGTTTACAAGCATGCTGATGGCAAGAGTTCAATTCATAAATGAAGTCACAGAGTTCATCTGATTCCCTATAGTTTGTCTGTTCTGAATTCATTTCACAGATAATCAAAAACATATGCACCAGTAAGAATACTAAAGGAAATAGACCAGCTGAATTTTGACTTCTCTACTTTCAACACTTAAAAAAAAAATATGAAAATGTAGTTAAAATCAGTCTCTGTTGGCACTTTAAAAAATATCCTTTTTGACTGGTGCTTATTATTTCTTTTAAAAAATAAACTACATGTATTTTAATTTTTAAATATTGACTTTGCATTTTACAACAGAAATGTGCTTAATTATAATGAACTTTAAGAAAATGAAACATTGCCTTTTATTTTTTCTCCAACTTTAGTTATCTAAGGAAATAGGTGTATTTGTCCTTTAATATCTGTGGGATTTGGTTCAAGGACCCGCCCCAGATACCAAAGTCCATGGATTCTCAAGTTCTTTATATAAAATGACAGAATGTTTGCATATAACCTACCCACATCCTCCTGTATACTTTAAATGATCTCTACACTACCTATTACAATGTAAATGCTATGTAAATAGTTGCTAAACAGTATTTTTATTGTTAAATAGTCATTTTAAGTTATTTTTAAAAATATTTTTATGTGCTATTGGTTGAATTCTCAGACGTGGAACCCACAGTTACAGAGGGCCAAATGTATTTCTGTTTCCATTATAGCAAGTCTCCAACAATCACAGAATCTTTGTTAATTTTAAACCAATGATGGATAAGAAAATCAGGTTATTTTCTATTCAACAAGTATGAGTTTAATTTGGAATTTGTTAGTATGAGTTTTTGGCTCCATTTCTATAGAAAATAAAAATTTCCTCCTTTTAAAGCAAACCAGAAGTAAGATTCTTCTCCAAATGATTTATCACATCATGACTTCAACCAATTGGACTTAAGCCTTCTTTCTTGGGGAAAGTAACTTTGCAGGTGGTGGATGACTCAAGCGACCATCAACCTTCATTTGTTTTTTTGAAGACTTCTTTATAATGGTTACTATTGTCCATACTCAAAATTAAATTACCTCTGAAATAAAACAAAAGCCTTCATTTGTATTTATCATACAACTTTCATCAAAATAAGCCAATATGAATTAAGTACAAAACAAATACATATAAAATGATACACAGATTATAATAACAAGATAACAAGAATATAGATAATGACATATGTCTATATATATAAAACCTGAGGAGACCTCATTTGTTTTTCCATATTTGCAATTTGGGAGAATTTTCTGCTGAGTGATAGTTAAGAGCATGGGCTTCAAATCCTGACTCCAATTATCACCAGCTATGGAACCTCAGTAAAGCGACTTACAATCCTTAAGCCTCGGTTTCATTATCTATAAAATGGGGATGATGATAATACAATTACCTCATAGGGAAAGATATTAGAAGAATTATGTTAATATGTAAAAATATTCAGACAGGCTATTGGCACATAATTACATAACAAGCATTTAATAAAATGGAAATACTTTTTTTCATCATTATTAGTCTTTTAAATTAATACCAGCTGGGCACAGTGGCTCATGCCTATAATCCCAGAACTTCAGGAGGCCAAGGTGGGAGGATTGCTTGAATCTAGGAGTTCAATACCAACCTGGGCAGCATAGCAAGACTTCATCTCTACAAAACCATCAAATTAATAATTAATTACTATCATTAAATTGAAATGGTGTTTGCCTTACATTATCATGTAAGTTCTAATCATAAATTCTTATGTCTTAGGTTGAATCCCTTAAAAGTAGACACCCTGGGGCAAGAATTTCAGTGTAAGTAGTTGATTTGGAGGATCATTTTAGGAAGAGTAAGTAGAAGAGTGAGAAACAGAGATGGTTTGGGGGGAGATAAGGAAGGGTGTGTTTTCTAGTTGATTATCAATGTGGGCAACTGAGGCTCTTCCTTGCAGGGCCCTGAGAGACAGGGTAAAATTATCCACCTAATGTCACGGAAGTATTTATCCTCCAAATCCCCTCTGGTGCTGGCCAAAATGTATGTCAGGGGCATAGCCCCCAAGCAGTTTCACCTTTCCCACACCCCACCCCATCTCCCGTTCAACTCACCCAAGTCAGTCCAAAGAAGACCCCAAGTGGAGAGCTGTGGTTGCTGCCTGAGAACTCCATTGGCATGTACTAAAATAGAATGTACTGGAATGGAGAGTACAGAGAAAGTATGGGCAGGCATGAGAGGTTTTGAGAGTTTCTCCTATGAATTAACAATTAGGGGATTTTGTTTCTAATATGCATAACAATAAAACAAAGCAGAAACGTGAGGAGACTTAAGAAGGAATCTTGAAACTGTCAACCAAAACACAGATGAGCTTAAATAATCCACAAACCATGAGATATGTCCTCAAGTAAGCTTTGGTATATACAAGATGTCATTTTACTAACCCAGACTATGAATGGTGTACCTTAAAAAAATCATCTAATGACTGAAGGAAAAAGTATATCTCTTCTTCAGAAATACCCTGCATAGGCTTATCTCTGCTTAAGACTTCACCAAGGAAGTAGTGCTACTGAAAATAGTTTAACAATAGCATCTCCCAATTGGGAATGTGTGACTTACATTTCCTGTTGTTTAATCATTGCTTAGTACACAGGAAGCACTAGAGTGATCTGACTGAAGGCTTATTAAATACAGAAGCTGAAAATCCTAAACAGCCTACTTTCCACCCCTTAAATCTTAAAAAATCAGCATCACTTTTGTGCTTTGTTCATTCATATGCAAAATATAAGTTTTCCTATGATAGTTATCAGTTTTTATTCATAGAAAACCTGTAACTTTGTGAATAATAAGCTACACAGACTTTGCCAGTTTTCTGTAAATATAATAATTCTTGCTAAAACGAGTGATTAAAATTTGAAAATAACTGATAATAAATCAGGGTGCCAGTCACATGCTAAAAATGCAGAGAAAAAAACCATATAATAAAAAAGCTGTAATAATAATCTCTTTGCTGAATTTAGCCTGTAATTTCCAGTGACAGAATTTTGTGTCCGTAGTTCAAAATAATGTTCATTTTGTTAAATTGCATGCATTTTTTAAAAAGGGGCTGGGCTCAGTGACTCACATCTGTAAGGCTAGCACTCTGAGAGGTCGGGGCAGGTGGATTCCTTGAGGCCAGGAGTTGGAGACCAACTTGGCAACATAGTAAGACTTCATCTCTACAAAATTTTTTTTTTTTTTTTAGTTGGAGTCTCACTCTGTCACCCAGACTGGAGTGCAGTGGCCGCTCCTGGCCACCGCAGCCTCGACCTGCTGGGCTCCGATGATCCTTCCGCCTCAGCCTTCTAAGTAGCCGGAATTACAGGCATGCGCTACCACGCCCGGCTGATTTTTTGATTTATGTAGAGATGAGGTCTCGCTGCCCAGGCGGGTCTCGAACCCGTGGGCTCAGGCAATCCACTCACCTCAGCCTCCCAAAGGCGCGGGATTACAGGCTGAGCCACCGAGCCCGGCTTACAAAAAATTTTTTAAAAATATTAGCTGGATATGGTGGCTCGTGTTTTATAGACAGGAGGCTGAAATGGGAGAATCGCTTGAACCAAGGTGTTCTCCAGCTTGGACAACCGAGAGAGACTGTATCAAAAAAAAAAAGAAAGTATGGCTGAATGAATAAGCAAAAGTCTGCAATGACTGAGTTGAAATCATTTCCTCTATTTAAGAGTGTAGTACTCAGGTTGGACTATGAGATAGTGCTTTTGGAATGTATAACAGCCTTCTCTTTAAAAATATTTGAAGGATTTGATGACTCTAGAAGCATATAGTACATGATATCTTTGTGCCTGGAATCTTGGATTTTATTGTTGGTCCTATTATTGGCTTAATGACAATAGCTTAGATGCATTTGTTCTCTTTCTTTTTTTTTTTTAAACATATTTCTTATTTTAAAATTGTGGGGTACAGTTAAGGGTTAGGTATACAAATATGCATCGTTCAGGCACCCTTGTTGATAAGGGGTGTCCCCCCATCCCCAGGCAGATATTGACTACCGTTAATCCCTCCTCCCTTCCCCTCCCTGCCCCCCCATAGTTTCCCACCACTGTCAGTCCTTTTCTTATAGTATTACAGTAGTTGTTCAAGGTCCACTTATGAGTGAGAACATGTGATACTCAGATCTTTGTTTCTGTGAGAGATCACTCAGTATTATAAACTCTAGTTCCCATCCAGGTTGCTGTAAAGTTCATGGTTTTGTTTTTTTTATGGCTGCGTATTATCGACCTCCCATATGACCCCACAATCCCCCTACTGGGAATATACCCTGAAGAACTCAGATCACTCTGTAAAAAAGATACCTGCATACCTATGTTTATCTCAGCATTGTTCACAATAGCAAGAACCTGGAACCAACCATGCTGTCCATCAAAAGAGGACTGGATTAAAAAAATATGGTACATGTACACGATGTTCTCTTTCTTTACTTTCCCACCTCAACTATTTTTTCTTTCTTTTTTTTGAGTTGGAGTCTCACTCTGTCGTCCAGACTGGAGTGTGGCGACATGCTCATGGCCACTGCAGCCTCGACCTACTGGGCTCAGGTGATCCTTCTGCCTCAGTCCTCCTGGTAGCTGGAGCTACAGGCATGTGCCACCACATCTGGCTAATTATTTTATTTGTTGTAGAGATGAAGTCTTGCCAACTTGCCCAGACTGTTCTCAAACCTATAGGCTCAGGCAATCCTCTCAGTTCGGCCTCCCAAAGTGCTGAGATTATAGGCATAAGCCAACATGTCCAGCCCAGAGGTTTTAAAATTTTGCTGTGTTTTTTAATATTGAAAAATTCTGAGCTTTTTTTATGCTAAGGAGAAAGAATTTTTTAAAATATTGAAGTTACAAAATAGAGAGTGGGTGATTCTTGCATACATATCTATTCTTGAGTTATTTTAAGAATTTGTGATTAAACAAAACTTTTCATTCTTAGGTCAGAAATATTTCATGCATAATCAGCAAATTGTGGAAACTTTATATGTAATTTAAGTTGTACTTGGAATCTTGAAGGATTAAGTAAATGCATAAGTTCTCAAACATTGCTTTCTTCTCTTTTACTGTGTAAATTTTATTCACGACAGCGCTCCCAGTAGTGGTAACAGTACCTGATAAGCTGTGTGTTACAATGTATTTGGTGAATGAATGAAACCTAAGATTCTGAGTGACTAATAACTCAAAGGTCCTACATAGGAAACAGTAGCACCAAATCACAGTCTGCTTGAGCCATTCACTTTTTTTAAAAAAAATAAAAAATTGGACTTTATACCAAATAAACTTGACATTTACAGAACATTCTACCTAGTAACTACAGAATATACATTCTATTCATCAGCATGTGGAACATTCTCCCAGATGAACAACATCTTAGGCTATAAAACAAGTTTTAACACATTTAAAAAAATCAGTATCAAGTATCTTCTCAGACCACAGTGAAATAAAGCTAAAAATCAATACTATAAGGAACTTTGGGAACTATATAAATAACATGAAAATTAAACAGTATGCTCCTGAATGATCACTGGGTCATCAAAAATATTTTTTAAAAAATTGAAAACAAATGAAAATGCAAACACAACATACCAAAAACTGTAGGATATAGCAGCAAAGAGGGAAGTTTATAACATTAAATGCTTACATCAAAAAAGTAGAAAGATTACAAATTAACAGCTTAATATTTCACCATCACAGAGCTAGAAAAATAAGAACAAAATCCAGAGTTATCAGACAAAGAGAAAAATACAAAAGATCAGAACAGAACTAAATGAAAGACATTCACTTTTAAAAATCAGAGAGTAGGACGCCTGAGAGAGAATTTGATCTTCAAATGAACATTGCATAAGTAATCATTTGACATACTTGAATGTGAAAATTTACTTAGTTTTATTTACTAGAAATGAGACTGATGAGTGGGTTCACTTGTATTTTGCCTTTACCAAAAACTCTGTAAAATAGTTGAGATGGTGGCCGGGTGCCACCTTTGGGAGGCTGAAGTGGGAGGATTGCTTGAGCATGAGAGTTCAAGACCAGCCTGGGCAACACAATGAGACCTTGTCCTTACAAAAAAATAAAAAATAAAAAATTAGCCATGTATGGTGCCATGCACTTGTAGTCCCAGCTACTCAGAAAACTTAGAGGGGAGAATTGCCTGAGCCCAGGAGGTCAAGGCTGTGGTGAGTCATGATTGTGCAACTGCACTCCAGCCTGGGTGGCAGAGGGAGACCAAGACTAAAAAAAATTCTGTATGGCCTGCCTCTCTCTCATTCCATACTTTCTTCTCCTTCTCCTTCTCCTTCTCCTTTTCCTTCTCCTTCTACTTTAACTTCTTCATATATATTTTAGAAGAGGAACTCATGATTATTTTCACTCTTTGCTTCTCATCTGCTGCAACCCTCCCTAGTTCATGACTGCTGACATAATCGCAAAGGTAACTTATTCTCCAATGCATTTTTATTTTTATTTTGTAGTAATGGGGTCTACCTATGTTTCCCAGACAGGTCTTGAACTTCTGGCCTCGAGCAATCCCCTGCTCAACCTCCCAAAGTGCTGGAATGACAGGTATGTACTACCATACCCAGCTGTAATTTTAAAATTCATTCAGGTTAATCTTCCCTTACCCATTGAAAGAAACCTTGGCCAATTCCATAGCTTTCCTGCTTACTATTAAATAATTGATGATCATACTTTTAGTTTAAGTCTAAAACTCAGTCTCTACTTACTAATTAGAAGGCAAGTCAGGCACAGTGTTCACCTGTAATGCCAGCACTATATATGGGAGGCTGAGGTGGAGGATTGCTTGAATCCAGGAATTCAAGACCAGCCTGGGCAACATAATGAGACCTTGTTTCCACAAGAAAAATCAACAAATTAGCTAGGCATGGTGACATGTACCTGTAGTACCAGCTACTCAGGAGGCTGAGGCAGGAAGAGCCCAGGAGATCAAGTCACTGTACTCCAGCCCAGGTGCAACCCACATGCAATATATAAATAAATAAATAACAGTAGATAGATAAATAAATAAATAAAATGATTAGAATGCTCTGTCCAAGATACTGATCAAAACTTCAAATTTGATGTTAACATGAATTGTTCTCACCCTTCAGCAGGACTTGTTTCAGGCCGTCTTCTTCCCTACTTTGCACCTGAGTTTCCAACAGAAAAAGGCAAGGGAAGTGTTGATGGGAAAGAGAAGAGAAAAGGGCAAGAAACTTCTCAACTGAACTTAAGCAAACCCCAGTTGTTTTGCACTCTGAACAAGCTCACATGAAAAGCTGGTTTTATGTGGTTCTTCAAGGATGCCCTTCCCTGGGGACTTTTCTCCTGCAATTGCAGGCTGACATCTCTTCATTCTGGGTTGTTACTAGTGAAATTGTGTGGTAAATGTTCGATATTAGACCAAACATCATGAAGATAGAGGCAATATCTATTCTGCTAATTTTATAATCCCAGTGTCCTGCATTGCGTTTGGCATGCAGTAATCTCTCATTAAATATGAGTTAAATGACTAAGTGAAAGATGCTTATTGTCAAATTCAATGTTCACTTTCTGTCTCTAACTAAATTAACCTAGAAACGCATTTTATGCTGTTGGTCATGCCCTCTCATAAAACTCTCCCTCCCTTCGTCTGAGACACAATATCTTCTGGTTTTCTGTTGTTGCTTTTTGTTTTTTCCTCTCTGGTCACTATTGATCTCTATGAAGACTTTGCTTCTTTGTTTGGCAGCTCCTTTATGCCAGTGTCCCCTTAAGCTGAAAGTGTGGCTTTCTTTTCTCATCACTGTTTATGATTTCCTTCCTCTATTCTTTTGGATTTAAGTAAGAAGTCTGTAATTTCAACCCAGAGCTCGCTCCTAAACTTCACACCCATGTATTCAACTGCCTATGGAATATCTGCATCTCATAAAACCTCAAACTTCCTGCATTCAGATTTGAATGTTTCATGCTGTCTCTAAGACCCATCCTAGTCCTTGATTTTTATAATGTAGTGGATAGCATCATTATTTTAAAAATAATAATAATACTTATTATTATTATTATTTTAAAAATAATAATAATACTTATTATTATTATTATTTTAGTTGGAGTCTCACTCTGACACCTAGGCTGGAGTCCAGTGGCAAGCTCATGGCCACCCCTGCATCGACCTGCTAGGCTCTGGTGTTCTTTCTGCCTCAACTTTCCAAGTAGCCAGAACTATACAGGCATGCGCTACCACACCCAGTTAATTTTTTTATTTCTTGTAGATACGAGATCTTGCCAAGTTGCCCAGGCTAGTCTCAAACCCGTGACTCAGGCAATCCACTTGCCTCAGCTTCCCAAAATGCTGGGATTATAGGCTGAGCCACTGAGCCCAGTCGCATCATTATTATATAGTCAGTCCCTTTGGTAAGAAATCTGGAAGCATATTCTAAGCTTTAGATTTCCTCATTCAAAACACACAAACAAGTAGTTCTCCAAATCCTTCCTATTTGACATTTTTAATCAATATCTTCCTCTACTTTTCAGAGCCTAATTTTGGGTCCCTATCACTTTGCAATTCAGTTATTGCTATAGTTTCCTCCTCCTATTCAGTCTTCCAGACTGGAAGACTGGATAGACCTCTTCCAGTCTATCATCTATGCGCTGCCAGAGTAATCATTCTTAAAACTCAAATTTAATAGAAATTCCCTTCTTGAAACAGCTTCCCATATGGTATTCAAGATAAAACACAAGCTCTAGCCTGGATCAGAAGGCCCTTGTTCTTTCTTAACTTATCTGTCCCATCTCAAATCTAGCCTTTTTCTATGAGGAGACCCAAACCCAAACACCATAGTTCTCCCAAAGAAGGCATATTAATTTACAACTTTAGGCTGGCATATTTTTACTCTCCTTCACCTTTTTCAGTTTCCAAAATTGCAAAAAATGTATCACTTTATTCATCATAGAATAACAAGTAAGTTTTAGGCTAACTCTTCTCACATTTCAAGACCTAAGTCAAAGAAATATTTCCCTGAGAAGCATTCCCTATTACCTTTTCTTAGGTAGGTTTTCTCCTGTGTCCCCACATGTTCATATGTATATTTATGTTTTAGGACTGAGAATATTATATTGCTTTTTTCTTTCTTCCTTTCTTTCTTTCTTTTTTTTTTTTTGACATGTCTTTTTCCTCATTATTGAGTACAGAAAAGGTAATTAGGTCATGGGTAGAGATGTGTGATGTCAAAATCAGGCTATGGAGTGAAATTTTTCATTGCCACTTACAAACTGTTGACCTAAGTTAGGCTAGTCACTTACTTTATTGATACTCAGTTTCACCATCTGTAAAATATGTATGGTAATATTTCCTATTCATAAAGATATTACAAGAGTATAAGAAGTTTGTGTATGTAAGGTGCTTACAACAATGCATTATACATATTAAGTGCTTGATAGAAGTAGTTATTATATTTTTCTTTCTCTACCCATAGAGAAAGACCCTCAAATATTAATTAGTAGAATGAATGAGTGGATTAGTGGATGAACAAAAGTGCTGATGATTAATTTTTAGAAAACTATAAATGTTTAAAATATGCCTAAATATTTCCTCAGAGAGCATGTTCCTGACCCCTCCACAAATTAAAAACAGCATAGTGTTTGATGTGTATTTGTTGAATGCGTGGAGGCAAAGTCAAAGTAGTGTGAATGGAATTAATTATTCTTAGATGAATTGGCATGCTGCTCAGAACTTGCTCATGCCTCCACATCATCCTAAGAAACAGTAGTTATCCTACTATTAATATCAAAGGCTACAACCCTAAGTTTGCTCTCAGTCATAGCTTTATCCAGTAGTAACTCTTTGTATTTAGTAGGTATTCATTTTTCCCTATTCAAATTTCCTTCCATTTCTGTTTTATTAATTATAACATACATAATTTAAGTGAAAAACATGACAAATTTGATTTTAGAGGGAGACAGGGGAAAAAATGACAAAAGAGAGGGGGAACTGATTATTGTTGATTCTCGTGAAAGTATGAAACTATACCATTTATAATGCTGAGAACAGCGCACCAAGAAAGGTGTCGTGAATCTAAATGCTAATTATAATACTGTTACTAGCAAAAGGCATCTGTTTCATGTTTTACAAACACAAAGTTGTTTTATATGCATTCTAAGGAACTCAACACATGCATTTTGGTCCACATTTCACATATGGATCAACTAGGCCCAGAGAAATCGCATGACTTCTCAAGTGCTCACAGTGATTGAATTGGTCAAGCTATGACTCAGATATAGGTCAGCTTTGCCAAGTCCATTTCTCTTTTATAGACTACCATTGTACTTCCTTCACAAATGAAACTATGCGCCATTACAAAAACAACACTAAACTGCGAATGGATTTTTCATTGTGATTTATTTTAGAGGAACAGGTAACAGGATCTGCTCATCATGTTAAATACCAGAAAGAGTGGGTCACACGTACTTTTGAGCTTACTCAAGCTACGATGAGATTCTGAAACAAGTTATACCAAGCATTTCTGAAATAAATTAATGAACTTGTTTGACTTCTGCATTTTATTAGAGGTAGGTACTGTATTTTATCTCTTGCTTGTCAAATGATAATGTCTAAAGCAGATCATTGTTTAATTACAATGAAAGTTGAAGTAAACAGCATGAGTGATTTCTAAAAATCTAACCACTGATAACCACACCCTTTGGCAACTCTCCTAAGTCTCACAGAAAGACAATGGAGTAGATTGTGTTAAGTGAAAATAAAAAAATAAGCATTAAGCTCTGTGCCAAGACCTGGCAAAAGATGGAATCTTGATTAAAACTAATGAATAAAAGTGCCTTAAACTTATGTAAGGGATCCTTCTTTTGTTTGTTGTTTTTTTCATTTTTTGTACACATTCTACATTTTCCTATGTTTTACGATTACCATGTGAAAGGGATTATTCTAAGCTGGAAAAAGCTTTCAATTAAGTATATTTTAATGTTTTTAAAAGTATAAACTTGCAGTCATATAAATCAAAATTTGAATCCCCCCTGCTCATTGTTGCTACTAACCTATGAGAATAAAAGAAAACTTCTTAAACTTTTTGATAACATCACAAAAAAAAGCTATCAGGATTAAATAAGATACCACATTCATTTATCCACTTATTCATTCCAAGCTTACTTTGTACCAGACACTGTTCCAGGCACCTAAGATATGACAATAAACAAGACAAAATCTCTGTCCACTCAGTTTTCTTTCTAGTAGATGTGAAATAAGAAAGACCCTATTATTATGCCTACCATTATGTGTAAGAGGTACACAAAAAACACTGACTTTCTTTTTCAATATTTCCTTCCATCACATTTTCTAAATTCCTTGGTTCTTTTCCAATAGGTATGTGGATTAAACCTAGAATGATTTAAGAATTGATGTCAGCAGCTACTTCTGAAAGTGGAATAAAGATTCTACCGAAAATAAGAGTAGTGGTTGAAAGTGTGTTTAAGATAAGTCCCAAGTTAACTGCTTTATTCCTTTATATTTTCTAATGTCTGGAAAAAGAGGGGGAAAAGGTCCATGGAATGATCAATTGCTGAGGTTTGCTCAAATCACCTACATGAGCTAAGGGACCACACTTGAAGAGAATGAAGATTGGTCAATAATTGTTATCAAGTTTGTACACTGATTGCCTTATATGAATATGAATCAGGCTATTTTCAGGAATGTTACCATATTTTGGTCTCAAAATATACTCATCCACACACTATTAAGGGAAAGAAAGAAAAATAAAGGAGGAAGAGGTCTCTGAGGATGTAATAAAAAAGGAAGAGCCATCATTTGGCAGTCACTTGATGATATGAAGGAAAGAAAAAGTAAAAATCATATAACTGCCAAGAATCTTGGGGTTTTTGTCTAGGGTAGGTTTATTTTTAAACTCCTACAGAGGAATTAAGAGACAAGGAGAAGAACTCTGGTAACCTCAGGACTGCGTGTGTGGTTGTGGATAGTATCACTGAAGAAGGATAAGAAAATTTACAAGTTTAATCACAAAAATAAAGATATGAAATGGAAAGAAAAATTTCTGTCATTAACTTAGAACCCACAATCAAAGCATAAAAAACAACCTGTGATGGATGGGTTACTCGCATTAACCAAATTAAACTATGAGTGCAATCATATTAAAAGCTGATTTTAATTGCTGCAGTTAACTTTAAACTAACAATCTGGATATTATTAAACATTTTAAACATCTCAAAACTTGAATCAATTTTATTTTGGCTTATTATATTGTTCTGTTGACAGATATAAACCCAGAGAGTAAATGGAAATGTGGGATAAATAAAGCAGGATAGAAAAAGGAAAGAACGTATGTTTATTGCAGCATTGTTCACAATAGCAAGAACCTGGAAGCAACCATGCTGTCCATCAAAAGAGGACTGGATTAAAAAAATATGGTACATATACACGAAGGAATACTACACAGCCATAAAAAAGAACAAAATCATGAATTTTGCAGCAACCTGGATGGAACTAGAGTCTATAATACTGAGTGATCTCTCACAGAAACAAAGATCTGAGTATCACATGTTCTCACTCATATAGTGGACCTTGAACATCCAACGTAATACTATAAGAAAATGACTGACAGTGGTGGGAAACTATGGGCGGGGGAGGGGAAGGGAGATGGGATTAATGGTAGTAAATATCTGTCTGGGGATGGGGAGACACCTCTTATCAACAAGGGTGCCTGAACGAAGCATATTTGTATACCTAACCCTTAACTGTAACCCACAATATCATAATAAAAAATATTGATTAAAAAAAAAAAAAGAAAAAGGAAAGAGGCAACCAGAACATCCAGGGTGATGGAGAAATACTCCAGGATGGCTGTTTGTTAATAGATTTAGGGAGCCACAAATCTGACACAACAGGAGGAGAGAGGGTTCCAAGAGCGATGTGTCCAAGAAAAATGCATTAATAAAATACTTTCTCCGTTTATTAGTGAGAATGAGATGATTGTGCTTATAGCAGGAAGCTTGGAAGTCATTTAGCAAAAGGTATAAAGAAAGTAAAGATTAGACAATTACTAAATGCATGAGAAATACACATTGTTCCAGAAATAAATATAATCATACTATACAATGTAGCCTACCTGTGAAGTGTTTACCAGCAATAGCTCTTGACCTGGGACTTACACTGTTGGCATTCTTGGTTTTCAGATCTTCAGACTTGGACTGGAATTTACACCACTGGCTCTCCTGTGTCTGCAGTTGGCAGATGTTAGATTATGGGAATTCTATGACCATGATCTCAAGAGCCAATTCCTTACCATAAATCTCATTCTCTATCTATCCTGTTGGTTCTGTTTCTCTGGAAAATTCTGACTCATGCAAATGCTGAGAAAGGAAGAAGATAATACAAGAAAATTTAAAAATTTATTGTGGCTAAGTATGGTGGCTCACACATATGATACTTTGGGAGGCCAAGGTGGGAGGATCACTTGAGGCCAGGAGTTCAATACCAGTCTGGACAATATAGTGAGACACTGTCCATACACACACACAAAAAAATTAAAACATTAACCTGCGGGGTGGTGCACACCTGTAGTCCCAGTTACCTGGAAGGTTGAGGCAAGAGGATCCCATGAGCCCACAGATTTGAGGCTGAGTTATGATTGAACCACTGCACTCCAGTCTGGGTGACAGAGCAAGACCCTGTCTTTAAAAAAAAAGTTTTTTTAAACTAGTGTATCAGAATCAGCAAAGAGTGTGGATAACTCCTTTGTATCCTTCCCTTAAGCCTTCCTTTGCCCCAAATTATAAGTGAGCTTAAGCTAATATGGACTGTTTTCTCACTACCCCAGACCCTAGCAATCCATCAGACATGCATACACCAAACACAAACTTGAGCAACAGAATACATCCTTTAAAAGAATGTGTGTAAGAGTCTTCTCTAAAGTATAAGTCATTAGCTGGGCTTGGTGGCTCAGCCTGTAATCCCTCGCTTGGGAAGGCTGAGGTGAGTAGATTGCCTGAGCCCGCGGGTTCAAGACCAGACTGGGCAACTTGGCGAGACCCCCATCTCTACAATAAATCAAAAATTAGCTGGACTTGGTAGCGCGCGCTTGTAGTTCCAGGTACTTGGAAGGCTGAGGCAGAAGGATTGCCGGAGCCCAACAGGTCGAGGCTGCGGTGGCTGGGAGCGGCCACTGCACTCCAGTCTGGGCGACAGAGTGAGATTCCAACTCAAAAAAATAAATAAAATAAAAAATAAAAAAATAAAGGATAAGTCATTGATACTGAAGGAGAGGGGAGATCAGGGAGTGGTGGTTACCAGGAATGCTTTCTAAAAGTATCTTCCACCCTCACATTCTACAATTATCTGCATCTAAAATATCTGCAAACTTTTGATATTCACAGGCACTACAAATATAACTGATAAGGAAATTCTCCTGCACAAGTATATGTGAAAAGAGGCATTAATACAATGTAACCTTTAAAATTAAAATCAAAACTCATTTTTATAGTTCTTCCTAATAATCAGTAATAGTAACAACTCAGATTAATTTTTGTAATAAGAGAAACAGCACTTTAATTTGTATTCAAAGTGTTATTTGTAACAACACTCCTAAAACATTCTATTCTTTACACATTTTTTTATTTTCAATTGTCTCTACTCATTTTTATCTCATTTTACATGGTTCTTATAAAATTACAAAAACATTTTGCTTTGTAAAGTTCAAAAACAAGATTTAAACTTTATAAATTTTAACAGGCTTGTACATTAAGAAGTCAATGGGACAAATGTCTTATTTTCTGAAATTCATTTTTTAATTTCTCACTTTTTAAATAACTGTTATATTTTCTATTCCTAAGTGAGATTTTATTTTCATTAAAAGATTGAAATTACAGAATCTAAAAGGATTCAAAGGTCTTTTCTCAACTTCCAAATGTGTTAAGGTAAGATCTGATATAAGGTGTTTATATCTAAAGAAACACTTTTAAAGTAAATAAAATTTATATCCATCAATCACCCTCACCAACTAACAAAATGATGATAAGAATGACTTTCCACAAGTATTATTAAAATAAAGAAGTCTAGTAGTATTATAAAGAAAGCTAGATACACTTCTCAAGTTTTTGAAAAATAGAAAATTTTCATTTATTTGTTAATTACCTCTTTGTCAAAAGTTTTACCATAAGCTCTGTTCCCAACACTGTGATTGTTCTGGTATTAGTCTCTAATATCCAGATCGCTGAAGCTACCTCCTCTCCTGTCTTTTTAGATCTGGTTGTTAACCATTCCTTCTCTGTCCTCTCTCCCCTTCTTTTTCCCCTTCTTTTTCTCCCTCTCCCTACTTCTCTCTTTCTGGCTCCAGTGTAGATAAGTAAAGTCCTCATAACTCTATTTTGAACTCTATTTTTTATTTACATTATTTTATAAATATTTTGCTATTCTGTTTGATTGTCTACTGAGCCTAGACTTAGAATTGCCATTTTAGTAGATATAGGCAGTTTTACTGTATTGATAGAGCACAATTATTGAACTATTCCCTTCATGTTGGCTTTTTATTGTTTGTTGTTTCTGCTTTGCTCCTTTAGGTGTTCCTACATTAAAGAGAAGACATTTCTTTAAAACATCTTCTCTCTGGTGATCCTACAAAAGGAATAACCCTCTATCCTTAGAACTTCCGTTTTTAGAGCATCTACCTCTGTCACTCTGATGACCACCTGACCTTGAGCTACTTCCCTTTAATGTCCCTGGATTTGGTACTTTCGTCCTAGCTTTCAGATGTGCTACCACCTATGTGCCAATGTGACTATTTCCATCAGAGTTAGTGTCCCATGTCTGGTTCAGCGGAATGGGACTGCAAAATAGGTTGCATGTGTAGAGGCATGGGCTGGGGAGAACAAGAATAAGCAAATAAACAGAAGGTACTAAGCACTTGCACATTTCTTTTTTCTGGGAAAGAAAAACTATAGAGTGAGAGAAAGCTGACATAAGGACAAGTTGAGAAAAATAATGATAGGGATAAGTAATCTGTTGACAGCAATGTAGACAGACATTTTATGCATTCCAGATCAAATCATATCCACTTGCAAAAAATAAATAGGTTATAAAAGGGCCAACATTTATTTTTAGTATTATAAGCATTAGTTTATTTTTCTGTTGGTCTGTTTAGCTGTGATGATTTAGATCAGAGAGACAGCCGGGCTCGGTGGCTCAGCCTGTAATCCCGCACCTTGGGAGGTTGAGGTGAGTGAATTGCCTGAGCCCGTGGCTTCAAGACTCGTCTGGGCAACTTGGTGAGACCTCATCTCTACAATAAATCAAAAAACTAGCGGGTGTGGTAGCGCGTGTCTGTAGTTCCAGCTACTTGAAAGGCAGAGGTGGAAGGATCACTGGAGCCCAGCAGGTCGAGGCTGCGGTGGCCGGGAGTGGCCACTGCAATCCAGTCTGGGCGAAAGAGTGAGACACCAACTAAAAAAAAAAAAAAAAAAAAGATCAGAGAGACAATTAAAATTAATGTTGAAGCTATCATTGCAGTTTGGTTCAACCACCACAGAAAGATACAATCCACATTTCTTATATTTTAACTCCCTTCATTTAAAGCACAATGTACTTTACACTGAATTTTTGAAAAGCAGTCTCTAAAGGAAATATGCCTTTGAAGATCAACAAATGACAAATATAATTTGTTTTGATGAGCCCCATTGTTTCAGCTGCTACTATATTATTTGTGGGTATTAAAGAAAAACAGAAAGTAACTTAAATTAAGCTACTTTAATTGTATGTTGGAAGATCAGGGAGATTTTTAAATGAAGTTCAAAGTTCATTTTCTCTCATGCAATATATATTTACTTATATAATTTGGCAAGATATTTCCTTATCAATTGATTTGGTCTCAGTAATAAGAGTCTTCATCCTCAGTTGGAAAACAGAGGTGATCAGAAAAGTATCCATGGACTCTTGAATACTTCCTGTCACAGCTCAAAATCAGTCTTGCTGAGATAGCTGGGTAGCATCCCAGGACCTGACACTGGTGACCAACTACTCATTAAATGATTGACTCTCTTCTCAGTCCCATTATCCTTTTCATCTTTGAAATCTTTGTTTTTGGAGTGGCATAACATATCTATTTTCTTGAACTGAGGGTAGTACAAGAAATAACATAATGCAGTAAAACATACACTTGAGTCCTGGTTCCAACTTACTGCCTCCATTAACCCATAAATTTCTTGAACTCTCTAAACTTCAGCTCCTTAATCTTTGAATGGAGTGCCAATGCCTACTTTCTAGGGTTGTTGTAGGACTAGGTGAAATGACTTAGCAAATAGGGACTCCATAATTATCGGTTCTCTTCCTATATCCTGTAAGAAAATAACTTTTGGCCGGTCTCGGTGGCTCAGCCTGTAATCCCGCGCCTTTGGGAGGCTGAGGTGAGTGGATTGCCTGAGCCTGCGGGTTCAAGACCCACCTGGGCTGCGAGACCTCATCTCTACAATAAATTAAAAAATCAGCTGGGCGTGGTAGCGCATGCCTGTAATTCCAGGTCCTCGGAAGGCTGAGGCGGAAGGATCGCTGGAGCCCAGCAGGCAAGGCTGCGGTGGCCAGGAGCGGCCACTGCACTCCAGTCTGGGCGACAGAGTGAGACTCCAACTCAAAAAAAAGAAAAGAAAATAACTTTTGTTCAACCCAGAAAGAAAGGTCAGGCAATCATCTGAAATAGAGTTGGCTAACTTTATATGTAAAGGCCCAGGTAGTAAGATATTTCAGGCTTCGTGGATCATATAGTTTCTGTTACAACTACTCACCTCTGCAGTTGTAGGGCAAAAGTGTCCAGAGACAATATGTGAAAAAAATGAGTGGGGCTGGATTTGGCCCATGGCCCATAGTTTGCCTATCCCTATTCTAGTGAATCAGCAACAAATGAGTGAAAAGATTTGTTCAGCATTGGGAGAGATTCCATTAAAGCAAGAGTGGCAGGAATTTGTAGAGTGGGGTGAGTTGCAGGTATGCATTGCTTGATGTCTCTCTTCTACTTGTTTTGATCTGTACTCATCTCTTCCTGCTGTGATCCTTCATGGTGCTCATAATCTGTGCTGTCATACTAAGGGAAATTAGTCTGTATTATAACAAAACCACTGCTCCAAGGTATGAGCAGACTCTCCACATAGAAAGACCTGGTTTTGCTGGGTGTGGTGGTTTATACCTATAATTCCAACACTTTGAGAAGCTGAGGTGGGAGGACTGCTTGAGCCCAGGAGTTCAATAACTGCCTAGGCAACATAGTGAGACCGCACTTCTACAAAAAAATAAATTAATAGGCCATGATGGAATGCACATGTAGTCCCAGCTACTCAGGAGGATAAGGTGGAAGAATTGCCTGAGCCGAAGAGGTTGAGGCTGCTGTGAGCCATTACTGTACCACTGCACTCTAGCCTGGGTGACAGAGTGAGATACTGACTCAACCCCCCCCAAACAAAAAAGAAATACCTGGCTTAATATGAGGTTAGTTGCATCCCACCAGAATACTTTCATACTAAGCTCTTCTCCAGTCATATTTAAGACGCTTTTGTGCTTAGTTTTAATAAAGGAATGTGAAGCTATTCAGATAGTACTTATCTTCTGTCTTTTGTTGTCCAAAGTTTGTTTCATGTATTGACCTCTTAGTTTCCTATAAATATAACAAAGGTCATGAAACCAGGACCATCTCAAGTAATTGTTTTGAATTTTTTACCAAGCAATTGTTTAGAACAACATAGAGGTAGGACGGAGATGAAGGATATATATAATTAAACAAAACACAGAAAATATTTAGGAAATTTTTTTGACACATTTAATAAAGCTTTTGCTTTACCAAAACTTTCCTGTAATTTGTAGGATGAGAAGATACTGAACTTTCATGTGAACTCATAAACACATACGGTTTACATCGTTATTACCAAAGTGCATCCAAATTCATTCTTATTTTATGACCAATAAAACATATTATGATTCAGCTGGCTGAGACAGAGAGCTGTAGAATCAAGGTTTGATTTTTTAAAAATTTAATTTCTGCATGAAACATGTTGGCTATTAGAGGCATCAAATGCAATGATGTGGACTTGGTAGCAACAGTGTCTAAACCATTCATCTTCCAAGGAGTGGGGGATAATTACACATCAAAGAATGCCAAGATGACCTACTGAGGAATAAAAAGACATGATAATTTCTACTGATATTTACTTTATTTTGTTTGAGACAGGGTCTCACTCTATTGCCCAGGCTGGAGTGCAGTGGCACAATAATGGCTTACCATAGCAGCCTGGACCTCCCAAATTCAGGTGATCTTTCAGCCTCAGCCTCTGAGTAGCTGAGACTACAGGTGTGTACCACCATGCCTGGCTAATTTTTTCTGCAGAGACAAGGTCTTGCTACATTGCCCAGGCCACTCTCGAGCTCCTGGGCTCAAACAATCCTCCTATCTTGACCTCTCAAAGTGCTGGGATTACAGGTGTGAGCCACCTCGCTTGGCCTTATATTTATTTTCAGTGGAAACACTTAAGAAGAAAGGTAAGGTTTACTAATATTTAACATACACATGAACTTGCTGTGTTTATCAGGTAACCCGCTGTCAGGCCCACTAGTAAGGGATCTATGGAGAAAGTGGGAAGTGATTTTATAACAAGTTCCCTCATTCACTTGTTAACTTCCAACATATTACAGTTCATGTAAACACAGTAATTGTATTTACAAACTAGCTTACCTAGATTTAGCTAAAACAAACTTTGCAAAATAGACAAGTGGCTTAAAAAGATTCTAGCAAATTTTTTTTTTTTTTTTGAGTTGGAGTTTCACTCAGTCGCCCAGACTGGAATGCAGTGGCCGCTCCCGGCCACCGCAGCCTCGCCTGCTAGGTTCCAGCAATCCTTCCGTCTCAGCCTTCCGAGTAGCCAGAATTACAGGCGTGCGCTACCATGCCCGCCTGATTTTTTGATTTATTGTAGAGATGAGGTCTCGCTGCCCAGGCGGGTCTCGAACCCGCGGGCTCAGGCAATCCACTCACCTCAGCCTCCCAAAGGCGCGGGATTACAGGCTGAGCCACCGAGCCCGGCTGATTCTAGCAAATTTAAGAATATTGCTACTAATGTAAGCACAGGCAAACTACAAAGAGAATGGCA
Source organism: Carlito syrichta (assembly GCF_000164805.1). Classification (NCBI taxonomy): domain Eukaryota; kingdom Metazoa; phylum Chordata; class Mammalia; order Primates; family Tarsiidae; genus Carlito; species Carlito syrichta. The sequence continues at coordinate 809,879 of NW_007249814.1, read as the reverse complement.
GAGCTGACATCTTTACCCCCTGAACAAGCTGTGTGTCAGTTGTAAGATTAAAGGCAAGGACAGCCTAATCTAATCTGTCAGGCAATGAAATTCAAATTGTCAAGAAGTGTATTTAACAATGGATTTACAGCAGCAGTTGTTAGCGAAGAAACTTCTTCTACATGTACTTTATGCTTTAAGAAATAACATATAGTCATCACTATTGCTAATATAGGTTACAATGTGGTTTACACTTTATCATAACCTCTTAAAATGTCAGCATTTTATGTCATTTATGCAATAAATTCATACAGAATTGTGTATGATTTATGAATAAGTTCTCCAAGAGACGTATATAAGAATGTGTGTTGAAAAAAGCTTTATTAGACCGGGTGTGGTGGCTCAATATGTAATCCCAGCACTTTGGGAGGCTGAAGCAAGAAGAGCCCAGGGGTTAGAGACCAGCATTGGCAACCTGGTGAGACCTCATCTCTACAATATATCAAAAAATTAGCCAGTCATGGCAGCATGTGCCTGTAATTCTGGCTACTTGGAAGGCTGAGGAGGAAGAATTGCCTGAGTCCAGCAAGTTGATGCTGGGGTGACCATGAGTTTGCCACTGTACTGCAGCCTGGGTGACAGATTGAGACTCTGACTCGAAAAAAAAAAAAAAAAAAAAGCAAAGAAAAAAACTTTACTAGTAGAAGGGAGTGCACAATCAAAAAAGTTTATAGAAGAAATTTTGAAATAATCAGCTCAAACAAATAAATGAAATAGCACGAAATAGATTAATTTTATTCTATATATTGTCAACACTAGAAGTGTGTTTCATTTCTGCACCTTAGAAGTGGCATGCTTATTGCATGACCACAAAGCAGTCAGATTTGTATATGATATGCTTGCAAACGATTTTGCTTCTGATAAACATCAAAATAACCTATCAACAAAGATTTGGAAAATATGTTTTTAAAGCAATGCAAATTACAATAGCTTCAACAAAAAACAAAATATATGCAAGAATAACCTGTACATTATAAACTAAACACCACTAAGAAAAACAAAAGAGGAGAGATTTACCATGTTCACAAATTGGAAAAATCAATATTGTTAAAGTCAATTCTCCCAACCCAGATTGATCTATGAACTAACTGCCATCCCAACCAAAATCCCAAATGTCTTTACTTTTTGTCTATTTTTTATTTATTACTTTGGCAGAAATTGACTAGCAAACTCTAAAATTAATATAGAAATTTAAAGGGCCTAAGATAGCCAAAAATATTTTTAATAAAATAATTTGAATACCTAGCCCTGAATTGTACCCCATAATTTTAAAATAAAAATTAAAAGAGAGAGAGAGAGAAAAAAGAAAAGAACAAAGTTGAAGGACTTACACGATCTGATTTCAAGACTTCCTGTAAAGCTACAGTAATTAAAATAGTATGACATTGGCAAAAGAATACACAAACAGTTCACTGGGATAAAAGAAGTGAGAAATAAACCCACTATGTATGGTTCATTAATTTTAGACAAATTAATGAAGATAATTCAACAAGGAAAAGTCATCTTCAATAAATGATGCTGAAACTGAATATCTGTTTTGGAAAAAGTGAATGGGCTACCCATGGGGGGAAGAATGATCCTTGGCCTTTATTTACTTCATGCCGTTTGAAAATCTACTCAAAATGGAACCTAGATCTAAATGCAAAAGCAAAAGCGATGAGATGTTTTGAAGAGAAGACAGGAGAAAATCTTTACCACCATATGCTTGGTAAATATTTCTCAGCATACGAAAAAGCATAAATCATTTAAAAAGTGATAAATTGGACTTCATCTAAATTGAATGTTTTGGACTTGGGCAAGGTGGCTCACGCCTGTAATCCCAGCACTTTGGGAGACAGAGGCAAGAAGACCAGGGGTTTGAGACCAGCCTGGGCAACTTGGTAAGACCTCGCCTCTACAATATATCAAAAAATTGACCAGGCGTGGCAGCACATGCCTGTGGTTCCAGCTTCTTGGAAGACTGAGGTGGAAGGATCACCTGAGCCCAGCAGGTCGAAGCTGTGGTGACCATGAGCATGCCATCACACTCCAGCCAGGGTGACAGAGTGAGAGTGAGACTCTGACTCAAAAAAAAAAAAGAATGTTTTCCTCATCAAAGTCACCATTATGAAAATGAAAATCCAGCTACAGACTGAGGGACTGGAAGAATAGGTACAATGCATGCACGAGACAAGTAATTGATATCCAAATTACACAAAGAATTCTTGTAATTCAGTAATATGGAAGCAAACAAAGAATTAAAATGTCCAAAATGTATTTATTTATTTTTTTGTAGTGGAATCAATAGTTTGTTTTATTTTGTCTTGTTGTGTTTTTTTAAACAGGGGGAGAGACTTTACCTGGAAATCCAAACTGTACCTGTATGCAGCCTACTCTAAATCAAATAACTCTAAAATAAATTTTAAAAAAGAAAGAAAAAAGCTTAAGGACAAGTAAAGAATCAACAGTTTTGAATTTTTAAAATATTTTATTTTAGAATTGTGGTGCACATGTGAGGATTTGTCACATAAGTATATTGCATGAAGGCAGGTTTGAGCTTCTAAGGACCCCTACCCCCACCTAGTAGTGGGTATGACACCCAGTGAGTGGTTTTGTATTCCCTATTTCCCTTCCCTCCCTCCTTTCTTTAGCAGTGCCCCGTGTCTGTCTTTTTCATCCTTGTGCCTATATGTACCCAATGCTTAGTATTCATTTATGAGCTATTTGCCTAAGAGAAATAAAAACACATGCCCACAAAGACTTGTATACAAGTGGTCACAGCAGCTTTGGAAATTAAAAATAATCAAATGTTTACAAACAAATGAATAGATAAGTTATAGAATATGCTTGAAATAGAATATTATTCAGCAGTTCAAAAAAACATTGCTAATATTTGCAATGATGTGAAAAAATCTCAAAAATATTATGTTGCATGGAAGAATCCAGACACCAAAGAATACCATTGTAAATTTCCATTTATATGAAATTCTAAGAGAGACAAAACTAATCTCTCCTCACAGAAAGCAGGTCAGTGAGTGTCTGACCTGAGTGGCTATTGGGATTGAATAGGAGAGTATTTATTGACTACAAAGAGTTCAAGAAAACTTTATGGGATTATGAATAATACTATGTGTCTTGGTTAGACTGATGATTATGAAAATTCATCAAATTTACTCTTAAAATAGATGTATTTCATTGTATATTAATTATACCCCAATAAGGTCAATTTTTAATATAACCTAAAATCAGTTATTCATAAAAATTGCGGACAGGATATTTACTTGCTGGTTTTCTCATTTATTATCTGCTTCTCTCAGCAGACTGCAAGAGATTTAGACCATATCGCTTTTATTAACTGAGTTTCCAAAGCATATTTCACTTTGCCTGACTCAAAGAAGACACTCAATAAACAATTCTTGAATAAATAAATGAATAAATGATTTGTCATTGTATTCCATTGCCTCCCCACAACCACAGTTTCCTTAAGTAAACCCATAGTCTACAAGCCTGTTAATTTCCCTCATTTCTTGAACTCAATCCATTTTAAAATAAATGAAATCCAGATGTTATCTGGGAATTATTAAAACCCTTGGATCTAAACATTTGTTTGCCTTGAAAACAATTCCCAAGCAAATTAAGACACAGTCCAAACCCATCCTAAAGTCTGTTATAGATCATTAGATAGGTAGGTAGTCTTCTAACTCAGGAATTGTCCAATCCTTTCATCACCTTTCAATTGAGGGACAAGTTGAATTCCAGCCCTGAGACTCCAGCTGCTTGAACTCTGGCTATGCAGAAGTCTACTCCACATACAGTTGTCTTGTGTGAGTGATATTTTTTGGTAGAAGTCAAGCCTATAAGTCTATAATCCATTTCAGGAATAAAAAGTGGTTGTGTAACTGAATTAGCAAAACGACCTATATGCTAAACCACATTAGAAGCAGAATCCATTAAAAGTGTTTAGTGCCCCATCTTTCCCCGATATCACTGGTGAAATGATAAGGACAGCAGGGCTTCCACTGACAGGTGTGTGATTGATACAATGTCATATGAGTCCCAAAGGTCCATGCTTCCTTGGTTGGTCCTTGGATTACACTAGGTACTGGAGTAGTAACGAAGAAACCCATTCCTGTGGGCAAAACCGAGGAAAGACAGGAAAAGAAAACTGTGACTCGGAGTAATGTGGATGGATAGAATCATGGAAGCCAGAAATTCTGCCTAAATCTTTGCATTAGGTTCTGAAAGGGTGACTTTTTTAAAACCCCAAATATAGGCAAGATTGAAGTATTAAATGGTACAAGAATATTTCCTGTTGACCCAGTGATGGCTTGGGAATTGGGGGTCAAGTAACAAACTGATGCTTCACTGTACAGAGTTGGGAAGTCGTTAAATAAGAGGTGGGTTGATGTAGGAATACACAAGCATAGTATTTACTACTCTTGTGAAGAAGGGTTTCTGAGAGTGGGCAGTAGAATTAGCAGGGGGATGTGAGAGGCAGAAAAAATGGAGGAGGTTATCATGCTTCACAGTTCATTGGATGCTAAATAAACCTTGAGATTTCAACACAGAGAAGCTTGATAATAACATGCTTTTTTCCTTTTCTAAATCCTTTCCTGTCACACGCTTCAATCAAGTTTGAAAAGGACTCCAGAATAGACCATTTCAGGTGTGACGATCACATTTTAAGGAAGTCAACTGTTGGGTCTCAAGAAGGTCAGTGGCCTTCTCATCTGTTTTACTATGGCAATTCTATTTAAATGATTATCTTTTCATCACAGGAAGAGTGGCCTAAGTTGCCCCAATTTGAGCTCTTATTAAATTCTGTTGCTTTCAGAGAACTGACCACCTATTTGCTAGATTCAAATCTCCTCCTTTAAGATGAACTGGGCCTCATCCCACTAAGTATGTAAACCAAACCTACCAAGCATCTGGATAATTTTTGCTAACTTTAAAAGTGAAAAAATTCAATTGACTTATCAATATTAAGGCATGATTAGGTCAACATTTTAAAATATATGACCCCAACAGAAAATATGGGGAAAAAAATGTTGTTTGAGAGTCAAGAGGAATGAATATTGGAAGACCAAGACAAGTATTTAGGAGTGAAGCAGAAATTGACTATGAAATGGGTACAATTTTAGAAAAAGGAAGAAAAGGAGGTCACTCAATTTCAAAAGTTGTAATAAAGACAAAATGCAAACTATTAAATAAAATTCATTTAAATGCATTTCATATATATATGAAACTTAAACACTTCCAAGCACATATATCTGATGCATGGTATTTTTCTTCTACATAAAAGTGACTATGTGAATAAATGGTTGATTAGTAATTGTTTTATTATTGCTTGACCATACACTCTAAACTATACAGTGTCACCAATTGTTGATAAGAGCTACTCTGTTTTTGTTTGGTTTACTTGATTTGGATTAGGTAGGTTTGGATTGAGTTTGGATAGTTGAGCTCTGGAAACATATATTTTTTGTCAACTTGAGTCGACCCATTTCTCATCAGATGCTAAATTTCATAGACTGGAAACATTCCCTCTACAAATGCTCTTAGCACCGTTGATATAACCCTGCATGTAAGGGCTGACTACAGACCTAGATACAGTCTAGTTATCTCGAATGTAACTGGATGAACATAGCCTTTTTATGTGATCACTTATAGGTTAATGGGTCAAGATAACTCAGTTGCTTTACATATGCCTTAAGCTACGGGACCATTTTACTCTCAGCTCCATTAGAAATAATAGAAAATATCTGGCATTGGAGATCGGGTTCAAATCCTAATTCCACCACCAGCCATGTGCCCCTAAGCAAGATATGTGACTTCTCCGGGGTCCAGTTTCCTCCTCTGTAAAAAGGGAACAATATCACTTACTTCATAAGATTTTGTGTGGATTACATAAACTAATATAGCTAAAGCACAGGTTTTGGAAAAACAGCAAGTTCACAAAAAAGAAGAAAAAAAAGAGAACTCTCTTCCTATGCTCCAGGCCAAACCTACGAGATGTCACTCCAACCAGCTAGGTCTTTGCCTTTGTTTCTGCCAGTTTCCATTTCCTATCTTTAAGAATCAGTAGAGAGAGATTTTAGTGACTGTGTTCACATCCTCCTGGAATGGAATTTTGGCATGAACTAGCATCAAGTTTGGTATGCACCCTCCACACACACACACTCACTGTTTCCATGCATGTGGCATCGCCTTTGTTCCTTGGGGCTTCCTTATAGAAAGATTGCCTAAGTCATGTACCATTTTGACTTTTGGCTTTAAGCTGTTGACTCTTCTCAAATTCTCAAGCACTGTAAGCTTCCATCATCTCCCCTTTCCATAAATTTGCTCTTTCCTGGGATCCCAGCTATAACCCTAGTGCAGAACTCCACAGGGTCTTTGGCTGTCCTGCTTGGGACTAATACAGGTCTTAGCATGCAAGGTATAATGACAAGATGACAGCACAGCCTCCTCATAGAAACACAGAAACTAGATAGCACCTCATCACCGCAGAGCATCAATTCTTCATGCATTCAGATGTATGTTTTTTTTTTTTTTTTTAGGCAGAGTGTCATTCTGCCACCCACACTGGATCATAGTGGTATGCTCCTAGCATACTGCGGCCTTGAACTCCTAGGCTCAAACAATCCTCCCACCTCAGTCTGAGTAGCTAGGACAGAAGACACACACCACATGCCAGCTAATTTTAAAAATTTATTTATTGTACAGATGGGATTTTACTATGTTGCCTAGACTAGTCTTGACCTTCTAGCTTCAAGCAATCCTCTTGCCTTGACCTCACACAGCACTGGATTACAGGCCTGAGCTACCACATCTAGCCCTCTTGTTTCTTGATATTACAGCAGAATGTGAGATTACTTAGATATTAGAGGCTTAATTATTTTTCAAAGTAATTTATTTTGAAGTAATCTCACAGTAGTATTTGACTAAACAAAAAATGAAGGTTATAATGTACCAATATTTTCCCTCACATTAATACAGTGACTGAATATTTTGTTCCAGTCTCTTTTCTGCAATATAATATATAGTTCTTTTCTTTTTTTGACACAATTATAGTCATACTGCATGTAGTATTTTATATTCTGCTATCCCTCAACATTATATTATTTTTGGCAGTGATTGATAAATTCACTTCAATGGCCAAATTGGTATACAACAAGTAGATTTGTATTTGCCTAATGTTTCCTATTTAGATGGAGATTTAGGTTGTTTCCAAGTTTTGAATATTATAAATAAAGCTGTGATGAACATTTAATGTATAAAATTTATTATCTTCATATTTGATCATTTATTTTTTAGGATTCCCAGAAGTGACTTTACTAGATCAGCGTGGGCACATTTTTTATGACCATGATGTATTTGCCAAACTGCTTTTCAAAAGGGATGTAAAAATTTGTGCCAGGAGTCTAATTCTGTCTATTTCTCAGCTCTAATGTGAATCAAACTGCAAACAGAAGTTGGAATTAAAGGATTTTTAAAGTGGCTTTTGCTGCCCTCACTATCTTTTACTTGGAAGGAAATTTGATGTATATTCTGCCCAGTTTTGTCAAATCTGTTCCGAGTTATTGTTATAGATACATTTAGTCATCATGAAGTGCTTTCTTGAATTAGATGGGGTATAAATATATGATACATTTGCCAACTAAACACAAGGCAGATTTCTGAACTGTCTTCAGGATTATTTTTTTAAACATAGTCTTATGGGTCTATGCATTGCACTTTAATGCCAGTTGGTACATATCTTCAGACATGATCAATTTTTTTTTTGTATAAGTCTCTCTGGGAAAATCGCTACTTTATGGTCACATACAAATGAAGCCCAGTGGGCATTGTATATCAATACAACTGTTCTGAAAAACATACAAAAATAGATTATCAAGAAAAAAACTGATAGATTTGGACCCAATTGTTTTGCTCCTAAAAATTAGTTCTAAATAAAAAATGTCTATCAGAGCTAAATGTGCAATACAACTTAGAGTTCAGCAGTAGAGAAATGGTTATGTAATGGATAGCACATCTGCTGAAATGCAGCAGCCAAGGGCACTGATGGTATGTTCCTGCCTAGCATCCTCAGCTTCTTGTTCTGGTGACAATTCTCGATTTATCCTTACCATATTCTGAGTGTATCCATCAAGTGTTTCTAGATGCTGTAAAGATATCCTATGCTACATGGAGTAAAGACGTTAAAATGGCACCATTCTCAAAATAGCCTGGGGTCGATGTTATAAAAATACAGCTAGAAAGAAAGATTTCTGGCAAATGCATTTTGATAGAAGAAAAAATTCACAGGACTAAACGTGTGAATAAAAGTAGCCTTTTGTTCTCTTGTGTTCAGACTAATCTCAAAAAGCATTAGAGACCAGATAAAAGCTGATCTAGAACATAAACTTTAAAAAATTACTTTGGTGGAGACTAAGACCCTGTGCCCTATTGAAATATGTGGTCTTATTTTTGCAAATTTTTACCAGGTAAATTCAATATGTGCTTAAAACGTAATATGTTTTAAAAATAAGTTGCAATGGCATATACATTTCATTAATTGAAACAGTAATTATCCCAATGGAAAAGTAAATAACAATATGCCATAATTATTAAAAAATTGAAAAACATAAAATATTCTCAAATATCTACATCAAGTGTAGTATAGTCTCAATTATTGATATTTGATTTTTAAAAATTTGGCCAGATGCAGTAGCTCATACTTAAATCTCAGTACACCGAGAGGCCCAGGAAGAATTGCTTGAGCCCAGGAATTTGAGACCTTATCTCTACAAAAAATAAAAAAATTAGCTGGATGTGGTGGTGTGCACCCAAATAATCCCAGCTACTTGGAAGGTTGATGTGAAAGGATCATTTGAGCTCAGGAGGTCGAAGCTGCAGTGAGCTGTGAGTGTACCACCACATTCCAGACTAGGTAGCAGAAGAAGACTTTGACTTGAAGGAAGGAAAGAAGGAGGGAGGAAGGGAGGGAAGGAAGAAAGAAAGGAGGGAGGGAGAGAGGGAAAGGGGGCAAGAAGGAAAAAAAGACAAACAAAAGAAAATCTTTCATTCTGATTTTCTTAAGGGCTTTATTCAGTGACATTCCTTCATTTACTCATTTAGCTAGGATATGTTTGGCACATACTATGTGCAAGTGTTCCTCTAGACTGTCTATTTTCCAATGTGTATTCTTCAGTAAGCAAAAGAAATATAATGCTAGTTAATAAAAAGTATAATTGGGAAGGCAAGCCTGCAGTAAGAAAATTACATAGACTACCACAAAATCTAAAGTTTAGAATTCAGATGTTTATGTAAATTCAACAGATTAGCATGAATACTGATATATGTAAGTTCTATATATTTTCAATGTCTGTACTACCTTCTGAAATTTAATTTTTATTAGTGCTCAATGACAAAGGGAAAAATATAGCATAAAGAAAACAAAAAGTTCAGCCAGCTGAGACTACAAAAATTCAGGAAAAAAACTATTTCACAAAAATGAAACAGCTATGATATGGGGGCAAAAATTAGATCTTATTTGAAATCATATACCAGAAAGCAAATTACTTGCCTAAAAGTTGCCATTCCTTTTGAAAATATTTTGCAGGGCCACGGTGTGACTATTCTGAATCCACCTAGGCATTCATTTCTTATAAAAAAGACATTTGTGGAAGTCATTGTCTCATTGTTTTAGACTCTCTTAGGTTCTAAAAATACATGTTTACCTCAAAGCCCCACAGATTTGAAATGAAACATTATTCTCTTGAAAGAAAGTTTTGTTTGGTGATCAACAGAGACCTTAAATAATTCGTTAGAAAAGAGGGAAGCCCTGAGTCTTATAAAACAATGTTCTATGGAGACTGGCCTCCGCCAGTCCTCCAGAAGCCTTTAACCACGCTTGCTACATAATCTCCCAGTTTATCCTTCAAAGCTGCTCCTATCTTGGCAATGTCTTTCCCAGCAGCTGTGGGCTTTGCTCTCAGTGCTTGTAGTCTCTCCTCTGTCTTCATTATGGACAATAAATCTTTGACCAAGTGCCTAGAAACTTTAGCAAAAAGTTCTTCTCCCCTTAGAAGGGTTCAACACATAGCTGGAAGCATAAGAGCGGATTACCATTACAAGCGAGCATGTGGCAATTAATCAATAGTAGAGATAGACCAGAAAGCACTGCAACAGACTGTATCCTGTGGTTTAATCCAGTTCACTCCAGTAGAAAGGAAAGGAGAGGCAAAAAACTACTTTATGTGATTAGGGGAAAGAAAAATCCATACTTTCCATATGGGGATTTCTCGTGTTTTCTTAATGAACACAGAGAGAAGTTGAGAGAGACTTTTAAGCTGTTAAAACTACTCACATATTCTCTTTGGGGATGTGAGAGTATGAATTTCCTAATTTCATCAGAACCATTAATGACTTCAGTTCCTTCCTTTTATAACAGAGGAAGTGGAGGACTTCTTCACTGCACTATGAAAAACAGAAGGCAGGAAGAATGATTTGTAATCATGCTGTGGAAAGAAAAAAAAATTTCTCCCCCTCCTAGAAATGATTTTCATCATTGAGATTCTAAAAGCTCTTTAAAGGCTAGATAATTTATTGTAATGGAACCTGCTTAGGATATAGTGTTTCCTAATAACTGGGAGGTTATTTTTCCTCCTTAGAGGTTTATTTCTTTAAAGGATGCCTTCACCTCCAATGAAATTATGTTTTTATTTCAATCTTAAACCTAAGACAGAACTAAGGAAATGCCAAGAGGAGCACATACATGCCCCTTTCATGCCCTTTTTTTTCCATAATTTTTAAAGGAGTAGTTTCCTCACTCAAATAACTGAGGTCAGGAGAATCTGTAACAGGTCACAAGTCAAGTAAACCAGAATCAGGAGATCATTCTTGAGAGTAGAGTAATGTAAGTTGTTCAATGGCCAAGTAAGTTTAAATTCAGCAAAAAAAAAAAAAGAGGGGAGGAAGTCCAAAGTTCCTGAAACAAGAAGGGCTGGGTAGCTCCACCCTTGGACTCACAACGTGGGGCTGCAAGCACTTTGTAGAGATGGAGAGAGAGAGCACGAGAAAGCTGTGGCTCTTGTGCTAGCAGACCAGCAGGGGACCACTGAACAAATTTTAAGTTAAGTGATACAAATGCTAAAGTTCTTTTTAAGATTGAAGTCTTATTTATTTGAGTTAATTAAATCAAATGATGTATTTGTTTAATTCTGACCAGTTTTTGCAAGACCCACTTATACATATGACATGGATATATAATTATAGCACTGGAAAGGAAACAAACCCTGTTGTAATTAGCCAGGCAATATTTGATATGAATAGTCTATAAGTAAAGCTATTTCAAAAATTTTTTTATTTTAAAGATGTGGGGTACAATTCAGGGTTAGGTATATAAATGTTCATTGTGCAGGTTCCCTTGTTGATAAGGTGTGCCCCTCCCTCCCCTGGCAGTTTCCCTCAACAGCCAATCCCACCCTCCCCCTGGCAGTTTCCCACTACTGCCAATTCCTTTCTTAGAGTATTATGGTAAATGTTGTCTGCTTATGAGTGAGAACATATGGTACTCTGTTCTTTGTTTCTGTGATAGATCACTGAGTATGATAGACTCTAAATCCATCCAAGTTGCCCTGAAGTTTATATGTTTGTTCTTCTTTTTGACTACATAATTTTCCATTTTGTGTATGTATCACGTTTTTTATCCAGGCCATTTTTGATGGGCAGCATAGTTGATTCCATGTTTTTGCTATTGTGAATAGTGTTGCAATAAACACACATGTGAAGGTAAATTAAAACTTTTAAATAGTAACATATTTAGCTTGCTAGAAGTCTACTTAAAGAAAAACTCAAATTATTTATCTCAGGGACTTAAATTTCTCAGGGAAGCATAATTAAAATAAATACAATGTAAAATAAATATAATGATTTGATACATTAGTATAATGAATTAGTACATAAATAAAAGTATGAATAGAAATCTGTATTTATTATGGAAAATACATAACAATGAGTGTGTGTTTATTTATGTATTGTGATTGATATTTAATAAGTACCCAATTGGGTATTTAATAAAGCCAAAATACTATAGCCTTCACAATTACAATCATGCATTGTTGAAAGACAGAGATACATTCTGAGAAATACATTGTTAGGTGATTTTGTCATTGTGTGAACATCCTTCGGTGTTCTTACACAAGCCTAGATGATATACTTACTACACACCTAAGCTATCTGATATAGCCTATTGCTTTTAGGCTACAAACCTGTACAGATATGACTACTGAATACTGCTGGCAATTGTAACACAGTGGTATTTGCATATCTAAACATATCAAACATAGAAAAGGTACAGTAAAAATAGAGTATTATAATCTTATGGACCACTGTTGTAAATGGGTTTATTGCCGACCAAAATGTTATGAAACACATGACTGTATTCAAAAATAAAATTAATGAGTCAAGGGAGAAGTCTTAATACAATTTTAAAATATTTTAAACTAAGCATAAACTAAAACTTATCAAATTTGTTGTATCCAGCAAAACCAGTGCATAAAGAGAAATTTACAACACTGAAAGGAGGTATAAAAAAATTTTTTTAATGTAAAATCAACAATCCAAGTTTTCATCCTTAGGAAAATATAAAAGGAAGAGTAATATAAGCCTAAGGAAAGTAAAAGAAGAGAAATAATAAAATTTAGAGGAGAAAACAATGTAATTTTAAAAAACTAACATAAAATTAACAAAACATATGTTTGTTCTCTGAAAACATCAATAAAATAAAAAACCCTTTCGTTAGGCTAATCCAAAAGAGAGAGAGACAGAGAAAGAGAGAGACAGACAGACAGAAAACACAAATTACTATATCAGAAATGAAAGAAGAATCATCACCACTGATGCCATAGCCATAAAATGATAATAAAAGAATATTGTAAACAAGGTTAAAATTATTTGATAACTTTGTCGAAATGCACCAATTACTTGAAAGACAACTACCAAAATGGAATTTAGTGGAAGAGATACATAATACAAAAAGACCTATATCTATTAAAGGTGTTAAATGATTAATGAATAACATAGCAAAAAAGAAAGCAAAGTTGGTTTTCCTGGTGAATTCTGCCAAATATGTAAGGAAGAAATTATACCAGTCCTCTACAGACTCTACCAAAAAGAAAGAAGCAGATGGAACACTTAACTCATCTCACAATATCAACCTTAATATCTAAAGCAGATAAAGACGTTACAAGAAAGGAAAAGAGCACAGAAGTATCTCTTATGAACATAGATATAAATAAGCTCAACAAAATATTAAGAAATTGAAACAAAATATGAAAAAATTATATGCCATTAAAAATAAATAAATAGAATTATACACCATGACCCAGTGGGATTTGCCTCAGGTATGCAAGACTGAGTTGACGTTAGGAAATCAATTAATGTTATCCATCAACATCACAATCTAAGGAAGAAAAATCATATGATAATATCAATAAGTACAGGAAAAGTAATTGACAAAATCAATTAATTAATGATTTTTAAAAACTGACAGCACCTGTAATTCCGGCTACTCGGAAGGCTGAGGCGGAAGGATCGCCGGAGCCCAGCAGGTCGAGGCTGCGGTGGCCGGGAGCGGCCACTGCACTCCAGTCTGGGCAACAGAGTGAGACTCCAACTCAAAAAAACCAAAAAACAACAACAACAAAAAAAAAACTGACAGCAAACTAGAAATACAGGGAAATTGTTTCAGCTTAGTAAAGAACAACTAAAAACTTATAGCTAACATGCCTAGTAGTTAGACACATTTTCTCACTATCAGGAATAATGCAAGAATGTGTCCTCTCACCACTATTCTTCAACATTATACTGGAAGATTTTGCTAATGCAATAATACAAAAGAAATTAAAATGCACACAGGCACGGGAGGAAAAAAATAAAACTGTATGTTTACAGATAGCATGATCGTCTACACAGAAAATCTGATGATAGAACCAACGATAAACTTCTGAAACTATAAATTTAGTATAATTCTAATAAAAATCCCAGCATATTAGACATATTGACAAACTGATTCTAAAATTTACATGAAGAAGCAAAAGATCCAGAAAAGCTAATGTATATTGAAGGAAAGAACAAAGTTGAAGTACTAACACTACCCAACTTCAAGACTTACTACAAATTTGTATTAATCAAGACAATGTGTCATTGGTGAAAGAATAAACAGATCAGTAGAACAAAACAGAGAACACAGAAGTAGACTCATATAAATATAGCCAACTGATCTTTGACAAAAGAGCAAGGTAATACACTGGAGAAAGATAATCTTCAAGAAACGGTGTTTGAAAAACTGTATCAAATGCAAAACTGAATCTAGCCCCACCTATTAGGATGGCCAAAATCCAGAACACTGACACTATTGAATGCTGGTGAGATTTTAGAGCAACAGAAATTCTTATTCATTCTTGATAGAAATGCAAAATGATAGTCACTTTTGAAGACAATGTATCAGTTTCTTACAAAACTAAATATACTCATAGTGTACAGTCTAACAATTATGCTCCTTGTCATTAACCCCAAGGTTTTGAAATGTATTCACACAAAAACCTGCTCATGGATGCTATGGAAGTTTTATTCATAATTGCCAAAGCTTGGAATCAACAAGATGACTTTGAGTGAGTAAAGATGTAAATTGGTACATCCAGACAATAGAATATCATTCAACACTAAAAGGAAATGGGTTATCAAGCCATGAAAAGACACAAAGGAAGCTTAAATGTATATTACTTAGTGAAAAAAGCAATTTGGAAATATTCCATTCTGTATAATTCCAACTAGATGACATCCTGGAAAAGGCAAAGCTATGGAGTCCAGTAAAGAGATCCGTGGTTGTCATGATTCAGTGGAGGGAGTGGAAGGGAATAGGCAGAGCACAGGACTTTTAGGGCAGTGAACTACTCAGTATGTACTATAATAGTGGATACACGTCACTATGCATTTATTCAGATCCATAGAAGGTACAACACCAAGAGTGAATCCTTATGTAAACTATGGACTTTGGGGTGATAATGATACACCAATGTAAGTTAATCTATTTTGACAAATGCACCACTCTGGTAGGAGATGCTCATCATGGGAAAGAATAAAATGTATGGGAAAAGGGGGAGTTTGGGAATTCTCTGTATCTGCTCTAAAAATAAAGTCTATTAAAAATTAGAAATTAAAAATGATAATACCAAGAAGCATAGCTTAAAAGACTTTCAGAAGAACTAGAATGGAATGCTAGAGAGTAGTTGATTAAGTAATTATCAGACTAGTTAAAAATCCAAGACCCAATTAGAGGCAGTTTGAAAGAGATGCTAATTATAAAAGCAAAAATAAGTTGAAAATAAAATGGTCAAAGTAAAGATACCATCAGTGGTGGGTCAGGGGAGGAACTAGTAAGGAGCTATGGAATTTTAGGGCCATGAAACTAGTTTGTGTGATCTGGCAGTGGCAGATACATGACATTGTGCATTTATCAAAACCCATAGAACAGTACAACACAAAGAACGAACCTTAAAGTAGACTATAGCTACATTAAGTCTATAGACTTTAGTTAATAATAATATATTAATACTGACTCATTCATTGCAATAAATGTACCACACTAATGCACGGGTGTTAATAGAAGAAACTATGTGAGTGTATGTCAGGAAATATACTGTATGGGAACTCTCTGTACTATATGATCAACTTTTCTGCAAATCTAAAATTGTCCTAATAAGTGGTCTATAAATAAATTAAAAAGAAGAAATTATAACTCTTTACTCTGACTTTAGACAAGCAAGGGAATGAGTGCTCACCCTGATACACTCTCTGTTTGTATTACCTTCCTTTACCATTCAAAATATAACTTCAAAATTCTCAAATTCTGAATTTCTCATTAATGGAAGCATTAGGTTATTATTTTCTCTTTTTTCCCAGTCATGGTTAGTATATTTCCTCATATACACCTTCTTTGTGTTGTGCATCACTCTTTATGTGATTCAGTCATTATTTATGTATATGTCTCTTCTTGCCTGCTCAGACATAAGATCTTTGAAATAACAACAATAATTTTTTCTCATAACAACCAGGATATAGTTAATTCTCAAAAAAATATTTATGTGATAAATGAACTCTGAGGTGTCATCAATATAGAAGTTTAAAGCAGGAAGAGGCGATGTTGCTATCTGAGTAATCATTCTAGTTCATCCCAGACCATGCTGGCTATCTTAAATGTTTATTTGCACATTTCAAACTTAAAAATTCCATTTTCAAAGCTTATTTGTGTAGCTTTTCCCTCTCCCCTTTGGTTGAACTCTTCAACCCAACAAAGAAGCATATATTGGGTATGGTGGATAAGTCTACCTATTCATATTTTTTAATGAATCAATTTATCTAAGGAAAATATATAAGGTGGACATAAAGTCTGGTGCTATAGAGGAACATGCATTTTAAATGGTGTCTTGCCATCATGCTACAATATGTGATCTGTTCAATATGTTGTCCCTAATTGGCTGCGAACAGGGTACATCAAGGAAGCATTTCCACCAGTCTCTGTGCAAGCACTCACAATATGTTGCCTCAAGTGGTTTGTGTATTAGTTTGCTCAGGCTGCTGTCACAAAGTACCACAAACTGAGTGGCTTAAACAACAGAAATTGTTTTGTCTCACAGTTCTGGCAGCTAAAAGTCCAAAATCAGGAAGCAAGAATCTGGTCCATGTCTCTCTCCTAGTATCTGGCAGTTGCCAGCAATCTGGTGTTCCTTGGCTTGTAGAAGCATCACCTGATTCTCTGCTTTCAAATCTAATGGCATTCAGTGTGTGTGTGTGTGTGTGTGTGTGTGTGTGTGTGTGTGTGTGTGTACGTGTGTGCTCAAATTTCATAAGGACACCAATCATGTTGGGTCAGGGGCCCACCCTACTACAGTATGACTTCATATTAGCTAATCACATCTGCAAAAACCCTATTTCTAAATAAGTTCACATTCTAAAGTAGGAGTTTAGGATTTCAATATGTGAATTTAAGAAGGCACAAATCAACCCATAATACTTTGTGTCTCTATTTTTTCCTGAATAAACTTGCATCAAAAAAAATTTCAGAAGAAACAATCAAGAGAATCCAATGATTTTTTTTTTAAATCTGTGTTCCAATCTTTATTGCTGTCTTGACTAGTATGACAGCATTGAATACAGGCTTTGGATACTGGAATTTTAATAATATTTCAAGCATATATAGGCAATTTAAACTTTGGTGAACTACCTAAATGTTCTCCATCTCAATTTACTTATTTATAAAATGAGACTAATAATCATACCTGCTTATAGGAGGTATGATTATTAGTCTAAATGCTATATGCAAATTATTTCATTTATTAAATAAGCTTAAATAAAATAATTTGCATATAGCATTTATCACAGTGCCTATCATTATTATTATTTTTTTTAAGACAGCCTCAAATTACAGGGCTCAAGCAGTCTTCCCACCTCAGTCTCTGGAATAGCTGGGACTACAAGTGTGCACCACCACACCCAGCTACTTTTTTTTTTTTTTTGAGTTGGAGTCTCACTCTGTC
>NW_007249814.1:741860-792170 GCF_000164805.1 Carlito syrichta | reverse complement strand
GGCAGGTCTTGAACCCGCGGGCTCAGGCAATCCACTCACCTCAACCTCCCAAAGGCGTGGATTACAGGCTGAGCCACCGAGCCCGGCTTATTTTTTTTTTTAAGAGACAGGATCTTGCTATGTTGCCCAGACTGGTCCTGAATTCTAGAGAGCCTCCCACTATGGCCTCCCAAAGTGCTGTGATTACAGGTGTGAGCCACTGCACCCAGTCTTCATCATCATTTTCATCATCATCTTGCTCCATAAAATTTCCTGAGAGAATGTAAAATGCTATAATCCATCTTATTCACAGCAATACTCCAAATCCCAATACCAATCACAGTACCTAGAACAAAATGGTGCTTCAAAACATTTTTTGGAGGTGAAAACCTGATCTTCCACTTGACAATACCTCACACTAAATTCTTGTTACTTGCACACACAAAAAATGCACACACACAAATCTTATCAACCCAGGAGACCTCTAAAGACAAAATCCTGGTTCTAGATCTCTTTTATTTTTAAGTCAGGAAGAAACAAGCATCTACTTAGGAGCCTCTACCACTATTATAACAGGAAAGGCTATCAAACCAACATGCCTAGATAACCAGCTGAAGAAATGAACTGTACTTCCTTTTTCTGTAGGCTCTTCAGGAAAAAAAAGAATCGTTGCTCCTTTTCCCTCTTTAGAAATCAAGCAGGTTTTGTGTTCTAGAGACTTGGTTTCTCAAATGTAACTATTTAAGAAGGAACTGAATTGCTTTAGAATTAGAAAGTCTCACAGAGTATGAGAAGTGGCTTGACCTCAGAAAGAGGGGAGGCTTGTGGGAGATGATGATAACCTGGAAGGAAGCAATAACTTTAAGGTAGATGCAACTGGAAGGCTTGGGGACTGAGCCCTAAAAACCAAAGCTTTGGAAGTTTTGGGGAAGGTCCAAGAGGCCAAGCTGAAACCATATGATGTCAGCTGCAGAGCCTCTAGCCTTCACCAGTCTAGAAAATAGGCTTCTTTTTAGGTGGTATAACCCTCCTTAACTCAAGGTAAAAGACAATGTTCAATGTAACATAGAAAAATAAAATAAAATCAGTTTGTTTGGAACAAACTTATAACTGGGATAACAATGTAACAAAAATCCACATCTATCCTTTCTCACTAACTTGCTTTCTCCAGAGCTAGATCTGCGAGTCACCTGCTGATCTCTCCCAAATTTCAGGTTGTCTCTTTTCTGGGAAACTAGTAAAGAAAAATAAAGATTAAGTGGAACCATGAAGTACTGTGGGGAGAATGAGCTTGATCTTATTGATCAAACTGTAGAATACACTTAGCTCTCTTGACACTTAGAAAGGTGGTTTACTACATGATATCAAAGTATTTGATTAAACAGATGGAAAAGCCATGTTCTTTGCTTAGTAAAGATGGTTGATACAGGTTGAAAAAAATTTCTAGTCAGTGCTAGATAAATTTATTATACTAAATGGGGATTTCTGGAAATATAACTTATTTCGACTAAATGCAGCCATGAGGTGGTAAGGCATCTCCCAATCTGTCAATCTCAGATCTCAGAAAAGACAGACAACAGGACAGACTGAAAATGGTCCATACTCTGTGTATTTTTCTATTAATTTCTAAGAGAAGATGAGATATATGCCCTCTTGTGGTAGGGAGTAAAGAGAAAAAAAGGGTGAAAACTTTTTGAAATTTTCATCTATTCAGGAGACTGAATTTAGCATTGAGACATCTGTAGACTAGTCGGACACTATATGGGGAAAAATGTTTCCTATTTGTAACAGAAAAAAGTCTAAGTGAATAAGAAGAATAGAGAGATGCAAAATATACTCATTTCAAAATGCTCAATAAAATATGACTATATATATTGACCCAGCAAATCATTATCAACTGCCAGTTCCATGCCACTATGCTATTGTCTCTTTTTCTCCCCTCTTTCCCATATCTTACCACAATCAAGAAAACATCATAAGTACATCTCATCCTCTCAGAACACATTTAATTTCTAGAATCCATTTGCTAATCTGACTGATGTTAGTGGCTCTCGTTTCCTTCAATTCTCCTTAGCTGAATTTTGTCTTAACTGGGCAGATATACCAACAGAAAGAAGTTGTTTTTAATATAACATATTTATAAAGTGTCTAAAGAGATCAAGATTAAATAATAACACTAACTATAGATAATATAATAATCAGAGTAGTGATTATGGTCTCTGGACTTGGTCATGTCATGGTTGATGCTGTAATAATTGGCTCCATAATCCCAATATAATCTCAAAGAAGAATTTAAGTATATTTAGAACTTTGAGGCAATTATGTCCTATTTTTGAAGCATTCTCTGGAAACTTTTGGTTGATTCCTTCCTTTGACTGGGTTACCAATATTTTTTCACCAACTCTACTGTCTAAATGGCTAAGTATCTTCAGTCTTTGCAGTCTTTGCTGGTCCTCAAATTCAAGAGAAGGACAAACTAGAAGCCAAAGTAACATTTATTGAGTGCCTCTCATAGTCCAAGAAAGTGCTGATCACTTTACAGACATCTTGTCATTTAATCCCTTCAACAAATCGGTAAAGTAAATGTAATTTTCCCAATTTTAAAAGAAGACAAAGTGGCTCTGAACGGTGTAAGAGCTTGCCCAGGTTTCACATAGCTGGTAAATAATAAAACCGAGAACCAGCTGGGCACGGTGGCTCACGCTTGTAATCCCAACACTTTAGTAGGCAGAGGCAAGAGGATTGCCTGAACTCAGGGGTTCAAGACCAGCCTGGACAACTTGGTGAGACCTCATCCCTACAATAAATCAAAAAATCCGTCGGGTGTTGTGTCACATGCCTGTGGTTCCAGCTACTCCAGCCTGGGAGACAGAGTGAGACTCTGACTCAAAAAAATAAATAAGCAAACAAATAAATAAATAAAACAGGAACCAAGACAGAAATTGTGTCCATGATCTTCCTAATAAAATGCATTTCTCCATGAAACTAAGTACTTTTGCCTCTTCAAAACTTCAATCCTCTTTTTTTCTAGATTAGTTATAATACTAGTTGATACTATTAGTTATACTATTTATATTATTTAATATATGTAAAATATTGTATACTCAAATATGATATATTATATATGCTTTTATATTAGCATTAATACTGTGAATAATACTATTACCTAATAATACGGTTCATTTTATTTTTCAATTAAAAACTTAGTAATTTGCCGTGCTGCCTTTTCCATTATGTCTCCCTCTCCCACTCTCACATGTTGGTCACCAGATCTCGTCAAATTTACCATCTTTAAACAGTTCTCACATCCTACCTGTTTTGTCTGTCTCCACTGTGACCAGCACAGTCAATGCTCCCATGTTGCCTTTTGACTACTAACCAGTTGTTCTGTCATTACTCCTTTCTAGAAGAGATTCATTCTCCCTTCTTGTTACCAAAGTGATCTTTCCAGTACACACCCTTAGCCACTTCCCCTTTAGCTTAAGGGGTGTACAGGCCCTTACCAACACGGTCCAAGCCTCATTCCTGACATCATCTCCTGCCCCATAGGATTTCTCAACATGCCTCACACTCATTATATTCATGATGCAGCTTTTTAACTAGAATACTCTTCTTCCCCATGTTCTCACGGGATCATTCATAAATATCTTCTCTCCTCTGTAGCCTTTCTCAGCTAACCCATCTCTCCCTAGGCAGAATTTAATTCTTCACAATTTGTGAGTCTGATAATTTACACATTATTTCTTTCATGGCACCTAACCAACAATGCTATAATTTTTAGTTTATATATGCATTTTTTGTTAAGAGTATGTATGTATAACAGGTACTTAGCACATTGTATGGTATATTGCAGGTACTCAAATTTAGTATATTTTTAGACAGAAGTTTCATTTGCCTACAACAACAAAAGTATCTGCATAAAAAAATTGTCAAAGAATCTATTAAAGAGAACATTTATTACTGGAAAGAGTGTTTGAAACAACAAAGATTTGTGGTCATTTGAGTGTTATTTAAATAAGAGAAGCTAAATGACTGTCCAGAAATATTTTCAAATATATTTCCTCAAATAATTGTCCAAAGATAACAGTAATCTATGAAGGTCCAAAGAATACAGATTTCTGATATTTTATTGGAATAGGGCACTAGATATTCAGGAAGTTCTATTCAGTAATTATCACAACTTTAAACATTTAAAATGAATTTCTTCCAGTATGACCCTTTGTATGGAGTGTGTTAATGAGTCTAACTTATAAACTCTAACTTATAAATCGAATCTAACAGTCGCTGGCGGTAGCCCTCCTATTTTATCGAAAGCATTAAATTCATCCCTTAGGGAGTAAATATATGTTAGATAAAGTATATAAAACACCCCATAAATGTTAGACAAATAAGAGAATTAGAGTGCCTCTGTATTACTTTTAAAATGGATTTAACACAAATGCAGAAGAAAAATTAATCCTTAAAAGGATTTTAAATTATTGTTTGCAATTAAAACTAATAAGGCATTAAAGGCATACAGCTGTTTCAGAATTTTTTTTTAAAAGCTGGCATAGAATTTCTTGATCTTAAATAAGCATATTAAAAACATGAGGCCAGACATGGTAGCTCATGCCTATATTATAATCCCAGCACTTTGGGAGGCTGAGGTGGGAGGATTGTTTAAGCCCATAAGTTTGAGACTAGCCTGGGCAACAAAATGAGCCCTCATGTCTACAAAAAAATTTAAGAAATAGCTGGACATGGTGGCACAGGTCTCTAGTCCCAGCTACTGGGGTGGGAGTTGGGGACTGAAGCAGAAGGATCATCTGAACCCAGGAGGTTGAGGCTGTGGTGAGCCGTAAGTGTGCCACTGTACTCTAGCCTGGGCGTTTGGGTGAGACCCCAATTTAAAAACAAAACAAAAACAAACAAACAAAAAAAAGATATTACTTAACAGGAGCGCTTAAACACCCCTACTCAAAAAGTAACCGTTTTCCAAACATTAGTTTAAGGAAGAATGCCTTTCTAGATTTTGTTAAGTCTCATTTTGCAGTTATCAGATCTCCCTGTTCTGTCTCTCTATTGCTTCCTCTGGCCAAATTATATTCATGTCAGGACCCAGGAGAACCGTCTTCTCCTTTAGTAGCTTTCTCTAGCACTCCCCTGCCTGCATATGGGGAAGCAAAATCAATTGTTCCCTACACTGCATTTCCATTACAATTTATAGACACCATTATTATAGCTGTTCTTTGCTATTTTTTCCTGCTAGACTGACTGCTCCATACTGGCAAGGACCATAAGGCTTTGAAAGTTAGGATGGTGGAATTGACAGAACACAAGAGGATTCCAGTAATATTCTTTTACCCAGAAAAAAATTCCAGCAGTAGCTCAACCATAAAAATCCAAGCATTAAATTAAAACCACACTGAGATACCACCTAATGTCAGTCAGGATGGCCATTATCAATAACTCAAAAAACAACAGGTACTGGAGAGGATGCAGGGAAAAGGGAACAATTCTACACTGTTGGTGGGAGTGTAAACTAGTACAACCTCTGTGGAAAACTGTGGCGATTCTTAAAAGATACAAAAATTGATCTTCCACCTGACCCCACAATTCCCCTACTGGGAATATACCCAGAGGAACTCAAATCACTCTATGAAAAAGATACCTGCACACGCATGTTTATTGCGGCATTATTCACAATAGCAAAAAACATGGAACCAACCATGCTGCCCATCAAAAGTGAACAGGATTAAAAAAATGTGGTGCATATACATGATAGAATATTACACAGTCATAAAGAAGGACAAAATTATGAACTTCGCAGCAACTTGCATGGACTTAAGAGTCTATAGTACTGAGTGATCTATCACAAAAACAAAGAACTGAGTATAACATGTTCTCACTCATAAGTAGACCTTCAACAATTATCATAATACATAAGAAAGGGTGGAAAAACTGCTGGGGGAGGGGCACATCTCATCAACCCTTCAAGAAGGGTACCTGCATAATGATCATTTGTTTACCTAACACTGAATTGAACCCCACGTCTTTAAAATAAAAAATCTAACATAAAATTCCAAGCATTCACACAATAAAGGCACTCCAAGGTCTTTGTTGCAGGTCACTGAAAATTCTAACATTGAACTTTAGTGTCCCCAAATATTGGCGGGTTGAAGGAGGAAGGTCTGGTGGAAGAAGTGGGGAAAATACATGTTTTACTAATATGTGTGCTTAAGAGAGACAAAACACCTTGTAACACAAATAAACAATAAACATATATTCTCCACCCTGAAAGTTTAGAGACTTGAGTATTTTTCTTGAAGAAAACATATCGTTGTGCATAATTTTGAGCTGTTTTTCTCAACCTGAGAAGACTTGGTATGTCCTTTTGAGAAAGTATATGAACTTTCTGAATTAAGGGGGAGGAGACTTGGTTAAGAGGGTGCTAATATATTATTCACAATAGCAAAAATTTGGAACAAACCGTGCTGCCCATCAAAAGAGGGCTGGATTAAAAAAATATGGTACATACAAACATGATGGAATATTACACAGCCATAAAGAAGGACAAAATTATGAAACTCACAACAACTTAGATGGACTTAAAGTTTATAATACTGAGTGATTTATCACAGAAACAAATAACTGAGTATCATGTATTCTCACTCATAAGCGGACCTTGAACAATTATCGTAGTACCATAAGAAAGGGATTGGCAATGGTGGGAATCTGCCGGGGGAGGGAGAGTCACACCTCATCAACAAGGGTACCTGCATAATGAATACCAAACCCTGAATTGTACAACGCATCTTTAAAATTAAAAAAAAGAGGGTGCTAATATACTGTTGAACTCCTTTGGCTTCAATGAAGTATGCTTTGGGCTGAATTTATGTCACTTCCCAAGGCTGAATAAGAATCAAAGAGTCTTTAAGAACCATGAAACCTGTCAAATCTCTAAAACAAAGATCTTTTTAAGGGTCCTGGGACCATATGAGTATGTGATTTTAAAAAATATATTATCAGGGCAACCTCTTCAGGTCCCCTCCCACCCACTGTGGGAGATTTTCTGTCCTCTCAATAAATTCTGCTTTAAAAAAAAAAAAAAAAAAAAATATATATATATATATATATATAAATAGATAGATAGATAGATAGATTTGATCTGTTTACCAGAAAAGGACATTTTTGCAAGTGTTATGGGACTGTGAGTTTTCCAGAAGCCCATCTGTCTGTGTGTGTGAGGAAAAATGGAAAAAAATCCATGAGAAAGAAGCAGCTCTAGCAGAAGCTGCCAGTAGGGTGGGCTTGGAAAATAAGAGCAAAGGCGCCTGTCAGGGGCTGAGTGTCATCTTCCAGAGGCTAGGCGAGTCTTCCGGCAGCAGTCTCATATCAGCAGGTGGAAGCTGAGCAAGTGGCTGCCAGATGCTAAAAGCATTTCAGGACTCCAAGCCAGAGACAAACAACGTGGAGCTACATGAAGCGAGCCAGAAGTGGGAGGTTCAGAGCCACCTTCCCCTGCTTGGATGGTCTGTTCAAGAGGGGCTGCCTTGGGACAGAGCTTCCAGACATAGGAATGGAATGGCTCTTCTTGCTTTCCCACTTGAAGCTCTCTCCTTGAAGAGATTTCACAGGAAGGGAGTATGAATCTTTGAAACTGGTGTTTTTATTGTCCAACATAACTCTGTTAACAATTTCATGAGAAAGCTAAAAAGGTGACTGCCTTAGGGTTCTTCAGAGAGGCAGAACCAAATATACATATCTATACATACTTTATATATGCAGGTGCAGTGGCTTATACCTATAACCCCAGCACCGAGGTTGGGGGTGAGAGAATCACTTGAGGTCAAGAGTTCAAAATCAGCCTGGGCAACTTAACAAGACCTTATCTCTACAAAAACAAAACTAAACTGGATATGGTGATGTGTGCCTGTAGTCCCAGCAACTTGGAAAGTTGAGACAGGAGGACCACTTGATTCCCAGGAACTTGAGACTAGCCAGGGCAACATAGTGAGATCTTGTTTCTACAAAAAAACACATAAAATAGCCAGGTATAGTGACATGCACCTGTAGCCCCAACTGCTCAGAAGGCTGAGGCATGGAGATTGCTTGAGCCCAGTAGTTTGAGGCTGCAGTAAGCTATAATTGGGCAACTGCACTCCAGCCTAGGTGACAGAGCAAGACTCTATCTAAAAAAATAAATAAATAAATATAGATACAGAAACTAAACTTTGGGGAAAAAACCCCCCAAACTTTTATTTTAAAATAATGCAATTTTATATCTGGAAAATCCAAACAAAATTGAAGAAAAAAAGCATTAAAATTAATAAGAAACACACACACACACACATAAACATAAACACACACAGAGAGATTGATTTATTACAAGAAAATGTCTCATACAATTGTAAAGGCTGAGATCTGCAGTCAGCAAGCTAGAGACTCAGGAGAGTGAAGGTACTGTCCAATCCAAGAGCACAAAGACAGGAAAAGACTGATGTTCCAACTCAAAGACCATCAGGCAGAGAGAGAATATTCTCATTCTCCTCTCCTTCACCCAGCCTTTTTGTTCTATTCAGGGCTTTGATGGATTGTATGAAACTTTACTCATCTGCAGATTTTATGTTAGTCTTGCTTAGAAACATCTTCATATATACACTCAGAATAATGTTTAACCAAATATCTGGGCACCTATAGCCCAGTCAAATTGACACATAAAATTAACCATCACAGTGACCTCAAGTAGAAGGGTGACCAAGCAGAACTCTGGGGAAACCCAACCAACCACAGCCTAGGGCAGAACATAAAAAAGAACTACAGATACTATTGCTGACTATTGTAAATATGGTTAACAAAAGCAGCCAAGAAGACTTTTTGATATTATACCATTCCTCTGTTCCATGAACAAACTAAAACAATCCAAAAGTATGAGCTGTTTCTTAGATCTCATTCCAAAGTACAAGCAAAAATGTTTTATTTTTATATTCCCTAAGGTAAGGTCTATCAAGAATATATTGCAATGTCTGCATTGCTGATTATGCTTTTTGCAAAGAGTTATTTTCTTTTTATTTGTTGCAAGTTTACTTCTGGGATCATTATAATGGGTTAGGGGGTTGCACAATATTTATCTTGCCATTGTAGTCTAATTTTTGTAAAAACGTGGGTATAATACTTTGACTCACCATATCATAAGCTGAAAAATTGGAAGCTTTTGAAAAAATTTTTTTCTTTTGCCATTGCTCTTATTTTAAGATGACATTAAAGGTGATTCTGGAAAAGTATCTAATGTTTGGTCATTTAAGAATGTACCTATCAGTGATTTTTATGGTGTTTGATTGTCTTCTCACTTATCTAGGAGTTTCAGGTGCCAGAATTTGGTCTACTGGCGGTTATCCATGCTAATGAGAAAGAGTAACTTTAATGGTAAAAAATATCTCAAACCATAGACAATGGAACCTATACTATATTTAGGTGTTCTGTATGTTTAGTTTTGTTTTTCACATCGAACTGTCCTATGTTCTGCTGAGGTGCACAGACTTTCTTCCTAATTACATATCAGCTGCATAATGGGAAGAAATTCAGATCCTAAATCTCCACCTAATATTTGGATACTAAATTTAAAAGGACTTTTAGATAATCCATAAAGGAAATATACCTGTGCAGTTCATTGAAAATGGAATATACACAGTAAATCCAGCTTAAGAATTCTCATGGTGATTTGAGTGACTACGGCCCCTGAGAATAGAGAGGGGCACTAACATTCTCATTGCTGTCATACAGGTTTTTTCACTAACATCTCCCCATTACAACTCTCACGCATTTTGGCCCATTGTCACATAGACTTTAAAGGCAGAAGAGGATAAGATTTGTTCTTTAATTTATTTTTCCATGTTTCAGTTTATTCTATGAGTTAACCAGAAATAAAAATATAAAAGGAAGGACATCAAAACAACCAGGATTCATTCAGCTAAAATAATTATTTTGAAGATGAATTAAATACATTTCAAGTTATTAACCTGAACTTTTCAGATTTGATTTATTATTTCAAAAATGTTTTTTTTTTCTGGATCATCTTTAATTATCTTTTATGTTTGACCTTCTTTAGGACTTTTAAGTATTATTTTACCAACTAATTACTCACTAGAGAAGGTGTAAGACAGAATAAAAAATAAGGATCAAAGAATTTGTTTTCTAAATAATGATTTAAGAAAAATCCTCTGAGTCCCTGAAGCTTAAATAAGAAGGGAAAAATCTTTCATATCTAATAATAAAATTTATTTTTTATAAACTTTTATAGAGGTCCTTAAATATTATTGGGAGCACCTCTACTTTGAAGACTTGTTAAATTACAGAAAAGTTCAGATATGGAGAAAGCATTAAGTGTATACTGTGGGTTAGGGAGACCCAGAAATGGCTTCTAGCGTGAGCTTCTTAAGGATACCCCTTCTGTTTTCTTTTTTAACCTCTTGATTTCTCTGTCACCTGTTCCTTACCTGTTCTTCCCTACTCTTTTCTCTCTCATCTGACTCACTTTGAGTTCTTAGCTGTTACCTTCTCTTCCCCAGGTAACATCCACACTACTTATGGGAACATAATCATGACACACTTTGAGAAAATTCTTTATTTCTCGAGTTTTCTTTATCAATACCTCCTTCCTCCTAAGTATCCCTTTTGAATTTCCACATATTCTGAGGTTCACACTCCTCCAAGTTTCCTGTCAGCAAGTGGGAGACTGGTCTTTCATTCTACCTCAATCGCGACCCCTCATGCTGACGTCTCAGAAGCCCCTTCCAGATGATTGTCTCTTAACTACTGGACGAGGTGAAATGAAAACATGAAGGCCAGACGGTAATGAAACACAAAAGCAAAAAAAGACAAATTAATGGCAAGTTTATTTAATACTGGCTGTACATTTCAGGCAGGGGAGGTGGTAATAGGTCACAACATCTAGAAATCATTTTAACAGTGCAACATCTGTCATGACCAAGGGCCAGGCCCCCCTGTCTGTGCTTGGCGCCAGGCCTGCAGTACCTTTTAAGGCCCCTGGCCTCTGATATAATCACTGAAGTAGGGCAAGCAGTGTCAACCACAATTAATACCCAAGCTCACCTTCCATTCCCAGGAACCAGACAATATTAACTAATAATAGAGTTATTTCCCAAAAGGTTAAAAATAACTATACTTAAGAAATATTATCTATAAAACCCTCACTGTTAGGGCTAGAAAGAGGCCAATATGAATTAGATAATTTTTAACTTGATGATAGCAATTTGAGACAAAAGTTCATTCAAATCTTTCCAGAAGTGCCTTTATCTATCTTTAAACTGAGAAGCTCAAGGGGAAGGAAAAAAAAAATCAGAGCTGTAGAAAGACTACGGATTGTAGATTTTTTATTCATGAATCACTGCTACTGAGTGTGGTTTTGTATTCCTTAATCTGAAGAGAATTTTGGAGAATAAAGCAGCGACTAAGGGAAAAAACTAGGATTGCAAAGCAGGCATTGTATCAGCGATGGAATTCCAGGGTGAGAGTGGAAAACAACATAGTCACTGCTTACAAAGTCAGATTGTTTTTCCATCAAAATTCCCTTTTAGGAGATCTGTCAATCAAGTAAACTCCGTTCATTTTTTTTTAAGTTGATACCCTCTGAGAGGCCAGTCTCTTCAACATTACCCATCTTTGTCACTGCAACTAAATAGTAGTCTAATATATTTGGACAAAATGTAAGCCCCCTAACATTATCAAGGGTATAAGATGTTATAAAATAACTTTAAACCATATAATCCCAAACTTAATGAAATTTAAAAAACATTAACTTCCAGGCTGTATAAGTGCCATACTCATGTATGTTTATAAAACGAATAACCACAAATGTGAGGTATCTGAAAGATACAATATAATATGACTTACCTAAGGGGCCTCATGTTTTCAGGACTTTGGAATTGCCCTTTGCTTTAATTTCCAAATAAAAACCATTTGACTTCCCATCTTGCATGATTGCAGACATCCATGTCCCTTTTCTCTTAATTTTCCTGAGAACCCTGAGAACATTTGCATATTCCCCTAGTTGAGCTTGGGTATTACTACTGCTCTTTCATAAGGCACTTTCTCTATTACTGGCCAACTCATTGAATTTAAAGACAGTTTCTCTTGAAAGGATTCTGCTGCTTCCTATTAGTCGTAGAAGAAGCAGCAGCCATGCTCATATCATGAGCTCAGCACTGTGAGGTCAAAGAACCATCTTGAAATGTCCCTCAGCAAAGTTCAATCCAGTCTTCAGTGATTAATAAA
This sequence comes from Carlito syrichta, assembly GCF_000164805.1. Lineage (NCBI taxonomy): Eukaryota > Metazoa > Chordata > Mammalia > Primates > Tarsiidae > Carlito > Carlito syrichta. The sequence goes on along the minus strand of NW_007249814.1, from coordinate 779,918 downwards.
GCTTCATTGGAAAGTTAAGTGTGAGTAAAGATCAAAGAAAAAAATTAAGGTGAGATGTTATCACCTTATTTATGTATTTATGTATTTATGTATTTATTTATTTATTATAGAGATGTGGGGTACAATTCAGGGTTAGATATATAAACATTAATCATGCAGGTACTCTTGTTGATGAGGTATGCCCCTCCCTCCCCTAGCAGTTTCCCTCCCCCCCCGACTGTTTTCTACTACTGTCAATCACTTTCTTATAGCATTATAATTGTTCAAGGTCCATTTATGAGTGAGAATAAATGGATAAATCACTGAGTATGATCAACTCCAAATCCATCCAAGTTGCTTCAAAGTCCATATAGTTGTCCTTCTTTATGGCTGCATAAGATTCTATTTTGTATATGTACCACATTTTTTTAATCCAGTCCAGCTTTGATGGGCAACACGGTTGGTTCCATGTTTTTGCTATTGTGAATAGAGCTGCAACAAACATACGTGTGCAGGTATCTTGGTCATAGAATGATTATTAGTGCTCTTAAAAGTCATGTGTCAAGGCCTTCCATGAGGAGTTTCCTGCTTCTCATCTCCCTCCCTTTCTCCCAGACCCTAGGCTGAAGCCCAGACCTTGGATACCAGTGTTGTACCAGTGTTGTACCCTCGTACCATCTCTTAGTGACCCTGTCTCCTGCCCCATCATTCACCATCCAGAGAAAGCAGAGTCAGTTAGCAAGCTCTCAGAATTGCTTGCTTACTCAATGAACTGTCTTTTTTACTCTTCAGCAGTGCAATTTTTTATTTGTTATACCTCTTTCATCAGTTGTGCTTGGAATTTTACCATTTCATAAACACTATTCCTGTTAAGGTGATTTTCCCAAATAAAAAGGTTATCTGCTCTACTCACAACTGAATCCTGCTTCTCCCAACCTTCCTCATCATAGAATTCATAAATAGTTTCACTTTTTAAAATATTGTCCTACTGCACACGCATTAAATCACAGTAATCTATGGAAAAAAATACTCTTGGGGCTTAATAGTAGTAGATATGCTAATTTTTGAAGGAGATAAAAAGAAAGAGAGGGAGAAAAGGACAAAGGGAGAAAGAGAAGGCAATAGTTTAGGGCTATAAAAGAAAAGAAAACATGGTGAAAAGGGACACAATGTCTTGCAAAATACAACTGGGACTTGGATACCCTATGTCCCATTAGGAAATGTCAGGGCATTGATGTATGTGTGTGTGGGTGTGATTATGATATACCAGGCTATGCTGAATTCAGGACAGTAAAAGACATAACAACGAAACCACATTTTTATGAGCTTAATTGTAATCTTAAACAAACGTAAAAATTCTCATGGAGTTCTACTCATATATCTGTCAAATTATTCATTTTTTGAAATGATAAGTTTACATATTGGTATCTCTCACTAGACTGGACTTTCTGGGAATATAATTATATCACGTGCAAAAAAAAAAGGAATTCTCATGAATTTCTGTACATTGAAATAACAAAAATACAGCAAATCCTCCTTCTTCACGTGTTCTTTTCTAGGTTAGAAGCAGAGCCAAGACCAGGAGAAGAGAGAATCTCTATCCTATCTTCCAGTTTTTCACATTAGAGTGAACCTTGATTGCTGGATTTTCAGTAGATGGGGAATCTGGTCCAAAATGCCAGAACAGGAGCAAAGCCAGCCTGTTCATGTGTGTCCTCACTGTCAAGTTGCCAAACACAGAAAGAAGGTGACAGTAACATGCCACAGCCACAAAAAAAGCAATTTGGTATCTCAGTGACCTTGATGTGACAGAAGAGAACTTGTTTATGTTTTCCACTGTCCCTCCCTCACCAGTCCCTTCTCCTGCCCCAGCCATGTCCCAGGCACTGCACATCTAAATATTTACAAATTAGAAAGAGATAAGAGATACTTTCATGACTGCCATGTTTCTGCCACACTGACGAGGATTCCCCCTATGATTCACAGCCATGACCCTTGACACAGGAATTTCCTGTGGTGATAAGTGCCTGAGGATTTGATAGGCTAAGATAAGTTTGAAACTTAGGTTTATTTCCAATAAACACGACTTCATTAAAAGCTTCCTCTTACTTGGTAGGATTGGGCATAAATATAAACATTTTAATGAGAAGATTGATTTGAAGGAAAATTTCTTCAGGGAATTCTAGAAAGGAGTATCTCTGACAGAATAAACAATCTGTCCAAGGCCATATAAAATGGTAAGTGTGAGGACTAAAACTCAGGTCCCCAGATTCCAAAGTAAGTCCTCTTTTATAATGCCAGTTACCCTCAAGAGTTGTCATATGTAAGAATCACCAACAGTGCTCTTTAAATAGGTAAGTTTGTATGGACTTGACAGCAACTTGGATGGATTTAGGGCCTATAGTACTCAGTAATCTATCACAGAAACAAAGAAATGAGTACCACATTTTCTCACTCATAAGTGGACCCTGAACATTTACCATAATACTCTAAGAAAGAGATTGGCATTAGCGGGATACTGTCAGGGTGGCGGAGCATATAACATTAAGAAGGGGACCTGATCTCAAATCAGGCAAAGTGGGGACCAAAGGGAGGCCCAAACTTTACCCTTACAATGTCTGGTTTTATACCTAATCCTGAATTGTACTTCACATCTTTAAAATAATCTTAAAAAAATGCAAACTCCTGGCTCTCATCCTCAGAGAATCCGGTTTGGTAGATTAAGAGTGGGACCTGGGATTCTGCATTGATGCTGAGCTCCTGCAGTGATTGAAATGCAGTGGATGACACTCTGGAAAAGTGCTGTACACTCACTGGCTGCTGAAAAGGGCCCCAAATTTTGCTCACAGTATTTATACACAATTTTATTCCATGGTTGGCCTCTTACATATTTCCCCTCACCAACAGGCTCATAATTAAGACCAACTTGTCAACAAGTAGAAATCATGTTTAAACCTCAAGGCATTATAAACTTTATGTAGTATTTTGTGTGAAGCTAAGTGTAGAAAAGACAGTCTCTCACATAAGGAGACATGACATCTTTTAAAGAATTGCACAATTAATCCTAAGTATATGCCCACTGAAAAATAGAAACAGTGTAGAGGAAGATAAATTAAAAAGCGAAGCTCAACCTTTATCCTTCCCCTGATCTGACTCTTCTTCCCAGAGTGACTCACTGCTAACTGCTGGGTATGTACTCGTCAGATTTCCTATACAATTACACACACACAGGTGTGTGTACATGTGTGTGTTTGTTATTTTTGCCCCTTTGCTTTGGAAAAGTTCTGTTTATAAAAGGATCAAGGCATTTTTTTGGTCATGTAGATGACAGAAGATGCTGCCCCAAGCACAATATCAAACTCAAATCAAGGACCCCTCAAGATGTGCTTCTGGTGATACAGCATCTGCTCTCGACTTTTTTAGAAATAAAGACTTCCTGAACCTTTCTCACATTTTGGTCAGTAAGTGATATTCATCAGCCATTTTTTTTAAAAAGATGCTAAAGGAAGAGGAAAGGCTGGCAGTCACATCGTGTCAAGTTTGAATGCTATTATAAAGTCCTCACACAAACACAAGGTGCTAAAATAATTCACCTCATTGCAAACTCTAGGACTGAGAATCTATTTCCATGGGGAGGACTGGAGGGCGGGGCCAAGGGCACAACAGGGGATGCTGCTATGCATTTATGTAAAATGTAGAGCATGTGCCCTGCTTTCTTGCCTTCCAGACCCCACAATCCAACTATCCTCTTCAGCACCCCACTGAAATGGCTCTTGCCAAGATTATCCAAGATTCCTAGGAGCCGAACTCAATCCTCTTGACTTTGGAAGCATTTTTCAGTTGACTATTTTTTCTGCAAGAATTCCTCCTTCTTTCCTTCTCTTCTAGTTTTGATGAAAGCGAGCATTCTGTTTTTACTGGGTTCTCTTTAATATTGATATAGGCCGGGTGTGATGGCTCACACTTATAATCCCAGCACTTTGGGAGGCTAAGACAGAGGACAGCTTCAGTCTAGGAGCTTGAGACTAGCCTGGGCAACATAGCAAGACCTCATCTCTGCCAAAAATACAAGTGTGGGGGAATGTACCTATAGTCACAGCTACTTGGGAGGCTGAGTTGAAAGGATTGCTTGATCCCAGGAGGTTAAGACAGTAGTAAGTCAGGATTGCACCACTGTACTCCATCTTGCGTGACAGAGTGAGGGACCCTGCCAAAAGAAAAAAGAAGATGAAGGAAGACAAAGAAAAGGAAAAGAAACGGATATACCTCAAGGTTCTATCCAAGAATCCCTGGATGCTTTCATGCCTAATTTGTCTCCTCTATTGGATAGAACTGGTAAAAGCCCACAGCCTCAGCAGTGACATCCAAATCTGCATCTATAGCTCCATTTTACATTGAGTTCAAGGTCCACCTTCGGAGTAGCCACCAGCAATTCAAACATGGCATGTCTGACAGGAAGGTGGACTCTTCCTACTCGCCTTCCCACCAAGCCTGCTCCCTCTACCTGATGTTCACTCATATTAGTTAAGTATTAAACAATGTATCAGTTTACTGCATTAGAAATCTCATCATCATCCCTCACTCCTCCTTTTACCATACTCTTCACATCAGTCAATCAGCAAATCATATGGAGTCTGCCTCCAAAATACGTATGTACTCTGTCACCTCCTCTGCTCCCATTGCTCTTACCATAGTCCTCATCATCTCCACTTGGACCAAAGGAAGAGCTCCCTGGTGGGCACCACTATGTGAAATCTCTTTTCTCCTCCAATCCCAAACATCTTGCGTTGAAAATGTTCATGTTTTTGAAACATTTAACATATGACATCACCCCCTCTCCCCACTGAGTACCCTTAAGTGACTTTTCATCACCTACAGGATAAACATTTTAAATCACTAAGATGCTTTGTAATCCTGCCTCAATCTACATTTCCAGCCTTGTTTTTTGTCACAAATAAGCAATTTCCTTGAGCTGCCAGGATCCTACTCATCTATCCTTTTGACTGCTCATTTCCCTCAACCAGAATGCTCTCCTCTGCAGACAGCTCTTTTAGAATTACAGCAAAGGCTTTTCCCTCTGTAAGTCCATGCCTGGCAACATCCCTCTACAACCTCCTCAAAGACAGTCCAGTCTTCCTCTGGCTTCCCAGTATGCACCTACCTCTATAAGGATGTTTATTCTAATATTGCCTCAGCAAACAAGAAAGCAAGCACTCACAACAGCATATCATAATAATATACATCATTTCTAAACCCCACGCACCCTAGTAAACTTATTAAACTAAGAACTCTTCCACTGCAAAGTCACATTTTTGAACCCTATTGTCAACTCTGAAGCCCAGATGAAATTTGTTCATTCATTCTTTTATGTATTCAATAACTATTAAACACCCATTGTATGCCAGGCATGACTCTAAGAGTTAGGGGTAGAGCAGTGAGCAAGACAGACAAAAATCCTGACCTCCTACTGTTTACATTCTAATGATAAAAACTAACAGTCGAGTATTTAAGTAGACTATATTGTATTCCAGGCAGTAATAAAGCAATAGGCAGGAAAATCAAGCAGAAGAGGGGATAGTGTTGGGGCAGGGTTAAGGGTGAACCTGTTCTATGAGTAGTCAGAGAAGAACTTAAGATACCATCACTGTAGTTTGTATTCCAGGACAGCTTCCTACAAAATCCAGGGAAAATAGGATATTGAGCCGACTTCTCCCATCCCTTAGGGAAAAATAGGAGGAATAATTGGTATGTCATGGTCCACAACCTCAAGTAGCCGGCATCTTGCCACCATGTGCTGTGGAGTCATAAGAAGATGGAATGGGCAAAAATGTTGTCATCCAGGGATACGGTTACAGGGTTATACGGCTCTTGGGAGAGCCTCACAATGGTATGGAACCAACCGTGCTGTCCATCAAAAGTGGACTGGATAAAGAAAATTGTCATACGTACGCACAATGGAAGATTACACAAAATTATGGACTTCACAGCAACTTGAATGGATTTAGAGTCCATCATACTCCAGTAATCTATCACAGAAAGAAAGAGCTGAGTAGCACATGTTCTCACTCATAAGTGAACCCTGAACATTGACCATAATACTACATGAAAAGGGATAGGCAGTAGCAGGTCACTGCACTGGGTCGGGGGGTATATAACCCTATTAAGGGTACCTGATCCCAAACCAGATTAAATGAGGACCAATGGGAGGCCCAAACTTCACTTGTACAAAGACCACTTATGTACCTAATCCTAAATTGTATCCCACATCTTTAAAATTAAAAAAAAGAAAGGGAGAAAACTTGAATTCCCAGGGTAGTCACGTCCAACCTGCAGGCCACATGCAGCCCAAGACAGCTAGTAATGCGACCCCACAAAATCTTTCAACATCGTGTGTTTTTTAGCATTTATTTTCTTCATGACCCCATGCATGTTTCCATTTTTAAAGTTCACAATCACACCTTATTCATGACATCACTTTTTGGCATACATACATTTGTGAGCATCTGTTTTCAATTATGAAACATATGAAGAGCAAAATTCAAACAAACATTTCTGGCAAGTACCTTGGGAACTTACTAAGAATTGCAACCACTTCCATGGAACCAGACACTGATAGATTCGATTTACAAAAACAAAGTCAAATTCCCACTAGTTTTATAATCTCATTTTTTCTAAACTTTATAAGAAATATATAAAAAATGAGCCTTATTATGCATATACACTAACTATATTTTATAATTCATGTGTGGCCTAAGACAATTCCTCCTTACTTGATACAGCCCAGGGAGACCAAAAGGTCACTCAATGTTACCCAGGGAATCCAAGAGGTGGGACATCCCTGCCCTAAGGCCTTGTGAGGAACCTTGGAGAAGAGGCTTAAGTATGTTAGCAAGGACATGTTTGAGTCTCAACTCTCCAGTCATGCTGAGGAAAGTTGGGCAGTATGGAAAAATAGGAGTATCTCAATTCTCCTTTCATTTTGTTTGAGAAATAAAATGGATAGTAGACTTGGGAAAGGCACCTTTTAAATTATTATTTTTAATTTTTAGCTATCTCTTTTCTTCTACATAGCAGACACAGAACCTACTGACAAACTAGTTCCAATTCCATGGATTCCAATGTTTTTACATAATTAATGTTATATATACCATTTTTTTTTCCATCTGTGTCAACAATTTTTATGGTTTCAGTTACATGCATCTTTAGAAAACACTACTTCAAGAATTATATGTAATGATATTGTTACAACAAACAAATCATTTTTTAAAAAGGGATATTCTAATAAAGAAAAGTTTTGCTTCATTCTCTAACAAAATTTGGATCTTTTAAATATCATATTTAGTTATTTTACTGACACTCTGAGGGGCTTACCCGGGCTGCTCTTACCTAATAACCAATTGTCAGAAATTATTAATGCAAGTGTCATTACTAAAGCTATATCTGAGGTCCAGACTTATTTAGAAATTGGAGTCCTAAAGACATTTATTTTGCAAAGATCTTGTAAGTGATGAAAATTACAGCCATCGTGTCATTAGAAAGCATTTTTTACTATTATTTAGGAGCTTAATTTCTTCTGGAAATAAAATGATGCAAAACAAGGGTTAATGATAAATTCACAGATCTACACATAGAAATCTTCCGTCCTAGACTGTAAGCTAAGGAATATTCTTGCAATATTATGTGTTTGAATGACATCATTTGACATGATAAATTGCTCCAAGCAAGTCATAATATTTATAGGGTTGTGAGGAGAGACAGAAAGACTTTTTCTTATACAATTATCTCGTTCTTGAAACTGTTTAGAAACAGACATGCTATAAGAAGCACTCTTGTAGACCGGGTGTGGTGGCTCATGCCTATAATTCCAGCACTTTGGGAGACCGAGGTGAGAGAATTGCCTGAGCCTGCAGGTTTGAGACCAGCCTGGGCAACTTGGTGAGACCTCATCTCTACAATAAACCAAAAAAAAAAAAAAATGTTAGCTGGGTGTGATGGCATGTGGCTGTAGTTCCAGCTACTTGGAAGACTGAGTCAGAAGGATTGCCTGAGCCCAGCAGGTTGAGGCTGCGATGGCCAGAAGCGTGCCACTGCCCTCCAACCTGGCTGACAGAGTGAGACTCTAACTCCAAAAAAAAAAAAAAAAAAGAAACACTCTCCTTTAGTGACTACCTTTGCCTACTCTGTGCCTGTTCAGCTGTAGGTTTCAGAATGAAGCTTCTGATCAAAGGAGACCAGCCCTGCTAAGGAACCACAAACTCAGCATATTGCTCCAGACAAAGAAGAAAAGGGCTACTACGTGATGTTCCTTAGGCCCCTTGTTTTCCAATCTGGGGGATACACCAATGGGCCTCTGCCTGCCTGTGAGTTACATCCACAGAGAATAGTATTGAACAAAAAGAACAGAGAGACCATGGTTCAGATGATTTTCAGTGCCATTGCTTTCTTTTTCTTGCTATGAGGACACTGGTACCTACTACACAGGTACTTTGCCTGAATTGAGGCAACTTTTCATCCAGTGTCGTTGTCCAAGTCTCTGATTCCTGGTCCAATACCCCTGCCTGAATGATCAATCTCTGAGGCTTTACAGTGGCACGGTAGTGCTGGCTCACATTGGCTCATAAGCATGGATTGTTAAAACTTCAAAAAAGTGCAAACCTGGTGATTTCGCTTTGGTGACTTGAAACTAATCAAAGTAGGAGTATTTACACCAGGGAAACTGGCACATGGTACAAACCAAGGCATTCGATCCCCACATTCACCTACCCATCCCTCCTCCAGCCCTCCCTTTATTCTCCTGTTCAAGTGAGTCCTTTATTAAACATATACCAGCAAATCACTGCTGGCTTAACTTGGAGGACTTGCAGGCTGGTGCTTTATCTAATTTCCACGGATATATCATTGTCCACATCTGACCTCTATCTGGCAGATTCTTAGTCCTCCCCTTTCAGTTTACCCCTTCCTGCTGCAGTCCATGTCTTATCATGGAAGTAAATTCTGTCAAGAGCTTCCTCTGCAGTGTGGTAAATAACCTTCTTGTCCAAAACATGATCTGGTTTTAGAGTCTAAGTAGACTTTAATTCTACAGGTGGATTGCTCATACACTAGTTCTTCCGTTACTCTGTTCTATTTCTAATAAATAACTGTTCTTTAGGAATCTCTAGCAAAGAAAACATGTCGCCAGGCTGGCTACCGCAGCCTCTACCTGCTGTGCTCAGGCAATTCTTCTGCCTCAGCCTTCTAAGTAGCTGGAGCTATGGGCGCACGCCACTACACATGGCTAGTATTTTTTGTTTTTTATTGTAGAGATGAGATCTTATTAAGTTGCTCAGGTTGGTCTTAAACCCCTGGACTCAGGCAATCCTCTCGCCTCGGCCTCCCAGAGTACTGGGATTACAGGCATGATCTATGGCGTGCAGCCTAACTTAGTTAAATTTCTTTCCATCTTCTACAACTGAAAAATAAATAAATGTATGTTTTACAGCTTGCAGTCTTTGGTATTAAGATAGATCTCTCCCTCCCTCTCCTTCTCCTTCGCCCACTCCCTCTCCCTCATACCACCTCTAGAAAGATACCCAAAAGAGGATGTGGTTCTCTACTTTGCAAGAGAACACCACTCAGCTTCAGTACTCAGAACACAACATCCTGAGTAGCACAAGTTGAGCTTAATAGGAGAGTGGGGTGTCCAGAAAGAGACCAAGGTACAAAGCTGCTAAGAGTGGAATCATGGGGGAAACAAGCCCTGATTTCTGACTAATGTTAAAGTGGCAGAATCTGACAAAAGCAGAAGTAGTACTCAGAAAGCTGGCAATGCCCAACAGGCACCACAGTAGCTGGACACAAAGACGGAAGAAATGGTAAATGCCCACATGAACCAATGAATAAAGTCAGTATACAAGTACATGTGAGATATCCTGGGGTTTCCAGAGAATTCTTAGAAAAGAATTTTGCAAGGATTCTGTGTCCTTTATTAGAAGGTAAGGGAAGAAGGGGGAAACTAACAAAATGTAGCTATAGGTGAAAAACTACATAAAATTTGACCATTATTTTCAACTTTCCAGAGTTAAAAGTACTAAATCTGATTTAAATAAACAGCTAACCAGCAGGTCAAGGTTGCGGTGGCCGGGAGCGGCCACTGCACTCCAGTCTGGGCGACAGAGTGAGACTCCAACTCAAAAAATAAATAAATAAATAGATAGATAAATAGATAAATAAATAAACAGCTAAAAACTAACTTCCTATTCTTTTTAACAGTCATCTTCACTGTGTCAGTTCCACAAGTTCAGATCTTTATTACTTTCTGTCTGAAACTATGAAAAAAATATTTTTCCTTCAGGCTTTTTCCTTCCATTTCCCCAGGTATAGCTCCATGGAGTTGGTCCCCATAATCTCAAGGTCCTACTCTCCATTCCAGCATCTCATTCTTTATCCTTATCTCTTCCCAAACAGTATCCACTGTTATTATTTCATTCATAAAGCAACATATGTATGTGCTATCCACTATGTGCTATGCACTCTTCTGGCTGCTAGAGGCATGCCCACAGACTAGCAAAAACTCCTGGACAAATATGATGTCAGAAAAAGTAAATAAATAAATAACTAATATAGCTAAATTAACAATAGCCAGATTTTGAAAAAAAAAAAAAAAAGTAGGAGGATAAAGACATAAAGAGTGACTGGGAAAGGGGAGTTTTTATTTCCCTAAAATAAATATATAAAAGTGGGATGGCTGGGTCATATGATAGGATTATTGTTTGAGCAAGTAACTGAGTACTATAGCTTAGCCAAGTTGATACATAAAATTGACCACCACCTTTAAGAAATTCAGCTAAAGTCAAATTGTGATATCATTGCACAACTATCAGAATAGCTAAAAGAAAAATAAAATATCAAGTTTTAGCACTTGGCATTGCTAACACTAATGCAAAACAACAGGAAATCCCATATATTGCTAGTCAAAATGCACACTTCTTAATATCCCCTGTGTTGAAAAGGAAGTTAGAAAATATTTTGAACTAAATAAATATAAAAACACACCATATCAAAATATATGCAATGTAGTTTTAAAAATGCTTAAAAGATAATTTTTAGCATTGAATGTTCATATTAGAAAAGGAGAACTATCTCAGATTAATTATCTAAGTTTCCATCTTAACAAACAGCAATAGCAAAAAATCTAATTAAACTCAAAGAGAGCAAAGAGAAAGAAATAATAAAGACAATCACAGAAATCAATGGAAATGAAAACAGAAAATAATGGAGAGAATCAATAATACCAAAAGCTGAATTCTTTGAAAAGATCAATAACATTTATGAACCACTAGTCAGAGTTATCAAGAAAAAAGGAAAAGACACAAATTATTAGCATCAGAAATGAGAGTGGTAACATCACTACAGATCCTATAGATATCTAGAGAATAGTAAGGAGATATTGGGAAGAAACATCTTCCTGTAAAACCTACCATTTAGATGAAGCAGTCAAATTGCTTGAAAAACAGAAATTCCCAAAGTTTATTCAAAAAGACATAAATAACCTGAATTTTTCTACATGTATTAAGAAATTGAATTTAGAGTTAAAAATTTCCTGAGAAAGAATATTTTAAACACAGATGGTTTCACTGACAATTCTACCAAACATTTAAGGAAAACAACACTCATTATTTATTCTTCCTGTTTCTATGTCTTAGAAGTTCAAAAGCAGCTCCATTGGGAGGTTCTGATTGAGTCTTCTCTGTGGTTACTGTTAGATATTGTTTAAGGCTGGAGTCACCTTAAAGTCTTTGTTACTCATTTATCTGGTCCTTCAACTAGGAAGATCCAAATTACTGAAAATGGATCCGCTGGGTTCATTTAGCATTTCTTTCCAAATCTTCATAATCTCTCCATGCGTCTCTCCAGTATGGTGGCACCACAGTAGACATACTTATTTCATGGTTGTGAGAGTTCCAGAATGTGAGAGAGAGACAGAGACAGACTGAAAGAGGGAGAGAGAGAGAGAGAGAGAGAGAGAGAGAGAGAGAGAGAGAGAATATGTTGCCTTTTATGGTCTGTTCTCCTAAGTCCCATAGGCTCACTTCTGCTGAACTTCATTTGTTCAAACATTCACAAAGGCCCATCAACTCTTTAAAAAGTATGGGTTGGGGGGACATAAACTCTACCTCTTGCCTGGGAAGTTACAAGTTTCTGTGGGACTGGAAATATTGTTGTGATCATTTTTGGAAAATAAATCCACAATAGTGGGGCTCTTCTTTAATATACTTAAGATGACTTTAAATTCATAGTATAACTGAAGACAATTTACTTTAGTCTATTTAAAAGTTTCCCAAAATGAGGTTGAATGTAGAAATAAAATTGTAAGTTAGCCTGAAAGAAAAATTTAGTCAAGTGCATTTTTAAAAAGAAAACTTTTAGCATAGTGAAAACTTACAATGTTGGCTATTCATTTGGCCACATTTAATTGGTCAATAAATGAGTCTATACTTTTGACTGTAAATGTGTAGGTGAATAAAAGGTAGATAGTACCATAACTGTCTCACAGTCTCTCCATTACCCAAATATATATGTAGAGTATATGTATGCATTTATATGTACTCAAATATATACAATTCAAATATATACAACTCAAATATATACAATTGGTACATATGTGTACATGTGTATATATTGTCCTACTAAAGTTAATTCAGGAATGTCATTTTTAATAAATAAAAAAGCATTATATTAGCAAATTTGATTGTGGTCACTTTAGATAGAGTGAACATTTTGAAGATGCATGGAATTCTAGATTTAGAGGGTCTCTTAAGTTCTTTGTAGTTAAAGTCGCTTCTATAGACTGAATTGCGTTCTCCCCCATCCCCAACCAAATGCATTTGTTGAAATGCTAACCCCCAATACCTCAGAATGTGGCTGTTTTTGGAGACAGGGCCTTTTAAAGAGGTGATTAAAGTAAAGTGAGATCATTAAGGTGGACTCTAATCCAATTTGACTGATGTCCTTTTAAGAAGAGGAAACTTGGAAACACAGAGAGACACCAAGGGTAAACATACACAGTATGAAGATACAGTCAGAGGGTAGTCATCTGCAAAGCAAGGAGAGGAGACTCAGAAGAAACCCACGCTGCCCGCAGTTTAATCTTGGACTTCTGTCTTCCAGAGTTCTGAGAAAATAAATTTCTGTTGCTTAAGCCACCCAGTCTGTGATACTTTGTTATACCAGCCCTAGGAAATTAAATTAATACAGTCACTCAAACTACTAATTAAATGCATGAATGAAATTATATCTCTTTAGTATTTTTCTAAATAGTCTATCAAGAATTTTCAATCCTAAAACTTTAAATAAATAGGGGAAAGTTTATTCTATTCAGAGTCTTACATATTCCCAAATTTCTCTCGTGCATTTGTACCCCTCATGTGCTCATGTCTGAGGTCCTCTGGTCTTGTGTGCTTGTGATCTTTTTTATAAAATACAGTTTTGAGTATATTCAAAGCTTCTCATATTACCTCAGTTTCTTAGAAGAAGCACAGATATGAGTTAAGAACAGAAGTTTTATTATAAAAGCAACCTAAAATTTAAATATTATTTTGGTTATAATTAATCTTTTTTTTAAAAAAGGTCAAAATGTACAGGATCAGGGTCAGAGCATTTGAGATTTGAGTTAACAACCATGATGGACTTTTGTACCCCTCTGCAATTAAGAATGCATTGTCCTTTCTACACAATGGTGACCATAACTGCCAGAAGAAACAACAATAACAGTAAACACATTTCTTTCTATGAAAGAAGGAAAAGAATATTTTTATATATATTTAAAGCTGAAAGCTTTTGTCTTTGCACTGTTATGCATGTATGCTAACGAGTGTCTGCATATTTGTGTTGGCATATCACATAAGAGTAAATTAAACCATCTATGAGCTGTGTGTCTCAGCATACATTCCTTACTTGAAGTCATTTTCCCTCATCTATAAATTGAGCTAATAAGATACTATCTCCAACAATTTGGACAAGGGGATAAGATAAGAAAACATGTGCAAAATTCTTAGCCAGACATGGTGGCTCATGCCTATCATCCCAGCATTTTGGGAGGTAGGAATGAGAGGATTGCCTAAGCCCAGGGGTTCGAGCCCAGCCTGGGCAAATTGGCGGGACCTTGTCTCTACAATAACTCAAAAAATTAGCTGGGCATGGTGGCACACATATAGTTCCAGCTACTTGAAAGGCTAGATCAGGTGAGGAAGGATCACCTGAGCCCAGCAAGTCGAGGCTGCGGTGGTCATGAGCGGCCTCTGCATTCCAGCCTGTGAGACAGAGTGAGACTCCCACTCAAAAACAAAAACAAAACTCTTGGCAGAGTGGCTGATATGTAGCAAGAGGTCAATGAAAGCTAACAACTATATACTTTTATTACCATAAAGTTCAGATGCTGGATTTATCAAAGGCAGAGACAATAGTTATCTGGGAAAGGCATCATGCCTGGTGGAGTGGTCTCTTAATGAGTAGCGTGAGTTGAATTAAATTGGACTGAACTAAAACAGATAAGTAGTGTATCACATTTACACAATACTTTAAATTCCTGTTTTTTTCTGAAAGTATTTTAATATTGCAAAGAAAAAAATAATTAGATATTAAAGTGCTTAATTGGATAAGTAAAATAAACTATAATAAGGAATAAAGTCAGTGTAGGCTTAATTCTATAATCCTGATTTTTTTTAGCAATATGTAGTCAGTAGCTAATTACTCTATTATAAATAGACATGTCTTAAATAAAATTTAATCATTTTGTTGATATTCCAACTTGTTTTATTGATCAACATATTAAGTTTTTCTGTAGCTATTTAGAGTTAATGAATTTGGTTTATGATTTTAAAAATTTTAGCCTTTTTTTCTGATGAATAGCAAAACATTTTGCACATTTTTCACTTTCAAGGATCTGAAACCAGTTCAAAGCTCAAAACTGATAGTGGCACGAGTCCACTCAGTTTAGCACAAGTGTGTTCTCTCTGTTCCTCTCTAATTGTTACAGAGAATTTATCTTTTTTTACATTTAGAAAACTGAAACAGTAAGCCCAGGATATCAGCACATCATAAACTCATAAGAGGAAAGCATATTTGGATTGCTTATTTCTTGTTCTTACAGCTTACTCTAACAAAGGATTTCTAGAAAGGGACGCTAGACCCATAGGACAGCAAGAATGTGGTTCCATTGGGGATCCATAGGACAGAATTCAGGAATTCAGACTTCAGCCCTGACTTCCCTGCTTAGAATCACATCATCTCTAGTAAACATCGCTAAATTTCTCTGAATCTTAGCCACTGTTCCTGGAAAATGGGAATTATAATGTCTGTGTGTCCCTTGCCACGATTCAAATATGAGACATGATTGCTATATGTTGTCTGCTGAGGCTTATATTTTTCTCTGTAAAAGCAATTTTGTTTTTCTCTGTAAAAGTATATTGTTCTCTGTAAAAGCACTTTGGGAGGCTGAGGCGGGTGGATTGCCTGAACCAGCAGGTTCCAGATCAGCCCAGGCAACTTGATGAGACCTCATCTTTACAATAAATTTTAAAAATTAGCCAGGCGTGAGAGCGCTCGCCTGTAGTTCTGGCTACTTGGAAGCTGAGATGGAAGAATCATCGGAGTCCAGCAGGTTGACACTGGGTTGGCCATGGTGTGCCACTGCATTTCAGCCTGGGCGACAGAGTGAGACTCCAACTCAATAAAATAAAATAAAATAAAAGCAAGTATTGAATAAGTGAGTGCCACTGGGAGACTTATGTGAATTTAATAATGTAGTTCTAATATTTAGTTCATGCCTACTATGCGTTATGTACTGCCTGATTAAAAATTGGGGACTTTAGGCCAGGAGCAGTGGCACACACCTATAATCCTGGCACTTTGGGAGGCTGAGGTGATGGATTGCTTGAGCCTAGTAGTTCAAGACCAGTCTGAGCAACATAGTGAAACCTTGTCTCTACAAAAATATTTTTTAAAATATTAGCCAGACTTGGTGGAACATGCCTGTAATCCCAGCTACTCTGTGGAGGCTGAGGTGGAAAGATCGCCAGAGCCCAAGAGGTCAAGGCTACCCTGTGAAGTAATCTTTGTGACCATGCCACTGCACTCCAGCCTGGGTGACAGAGTGAGAACCTGGCTCAAAATAATAAATTAAATATATACATAAATAAAATGCCATAACTAGGTCATCATTATTATCCTCAAGTGAGAAACCAAAAACAAGAGCATCAGTTGTGTACGTTTATTCCCATGTTCAGGAAAATGTTCTGGACAGCAGCCAAGAAGCACTATTAGTCCCATCTTACAGATGAAGCTTCTGAGGCTTAGGGTTGAGTCATTCAAACAGAAGCTCAGTGACAGATGCAGGCTCTAACATTGCTTGAGGTAAATACTGGGAGTTCCATTCAGCCTATGTGAAAACTGAGGTTCAGAGAGATCAAAGAAGTTTCTGTAAGTTTTCCAGGCAGAAAGTGTTGGAGGCAGGATTTAAACCCAGGTCTGTTGACTGCAAAGCTGATGCTCTTTCCACTGTGGCAAAATGTAAAAGGATCAACGTTAGATAAGCAAATTGCACCTCCTCCTTTTATTTAATAAACCATTGTGAAATAAATCTTTCTGTGTTTTACAACTTCCTTCTTCACTTTCTCCTCCCCCTCCTTGGCTAGGAAGCTCTTTCTCTAGTCTGCCTGCCATCTGATTTAACCGGTCTTCAAAAGTCAAACTTGTTTTATTTTTTTCTGGAGAGGAGGGTTTATATAGCATTACACCTTTTTTTTTTTTTTTTTTTTTTTTGCCAGCTCTGCTTATATTGCTGAGTTCAAGGATTTTGTCGTTAACAATGCCAGATCTTTGATGCATTAGATTTGAGAGGGCAGTTTCAGCGTCAGGATAAATTGACAAAAACTTTTTATTGAAGTTCAAATAGAAAAACTTTGTACCATTGCAAATAATCAAGATTTTAGCCAATCCTCTTTGTTCACAATGTCCTACAGTGTAGGCTATTCTTTAGTGAACTTTCCCCCAGGAATCCTTCCTTCTTCAAATACCTTCTATAGGTTCACTGTCAGTCCTTTAATACCTTGACTACCTTATTTCTGCTCAATGCAAACTTTTTAGTTTCTTTTTTTCTAGTTAGCACCATTGGAAACCAGATGAAAGGCGGCTTCTCACTCGCACTGATAGTTGATCAAGATAAACCGACAAACACAAAGGTTACAGAGATGATATTGTACAAGCTATACTCAGGTCAGTAACTAGAAACCCAATAACAGGGATTAAGGAGAAAATCAGTACAGATAATCTCGAGTTTCCAGTGTTTGCATGGAAAATGCCAGTGCTAGCTTAACTATTTCCTTTGCTCTACATAAAAGAATCTTGTTAGGCTTTCAGAGCTCTTCATTGTCATGAAATCAGGCATCGGATTCAAAGTCCTTAAGGACATTTTCCATGCTGAGAATACTGCTTGGAAAGGTGTCTAATTATCCTGTAGCTACCCAGTATGCCCTAGGACCAAACAAGTTACTTTTTAACCTTTTAACAACAAAAGGAAACCCTGCAATGTAAACACTATACTGTATTATCAGATGTATGTTACTCACTTCTTAGCCCACATATATTTTTACTTCACAGCAAAGAATTATAAAGGGATGCAGTAAAGCATCATGGTTAGAAACATGGGTGGAATTCCAAATCAGCTGCTTTCTAGCTCTGTGACCTTGAGCAGTCACTGAATTAACCTGTGGTTTAGTTTCCTCATTTGTAAAATCCACCTCACAGATGAATTTGATCACCTAATTTTTCTTTCTCTAAATAATGGTGACGATAAGCATCATTTTGTGCACAGATGACTTACCAAAAACAAAAACAAACAATAACAGTAGTGTTAGGAGTTGTGAGGACTATTGCAGAGAATATTGTAAAGATTAAATAATATATGGAAAGTACTTAGTGCTTGTAAGTGTTCCATAAAAAATTATGAACTGACCTTAAGCCCATTCAGTATCCACAACTCTCAAGTTATTTATGATAGACTGTATGACCACCAGATCATATTTTATCTATTTATCTTTTCAGAGTCACCCAGGCTGGAGTACAGTGTCACAGTCAGGGCTCACTGCAGCCTTGAACTCCTTGGGCTCAAGGGATCCTTCAGCCTCAGCCTCCCGAGTAGCTGAGACTACCGAATAGCTGAGCTACCACAGCTGGCTTCACCAGATCACACTGAAAGCAAATCATAGATCAAATTCTGCCACAAATGTAGACATTACTATGTTTGACAAGAAAACACAAATCAGATCATACAAAATATCCTTTAAAGTTTGATTAAGTCCTGGCTCTTGGTACAGTTAAGTGCTTGTTTCCTTTGACATCTTGAATGGAATATTTAGTCAAACATATCACTAGAAATCTTCTCAGCCAATGGCTGGAACCAGTTTGTTTAGGGCACAAATTCTTGGCATCATTTCTAATGCTGCAAGCTTCAGGCCTTCTTGAATTTTTTTTTTTTTTTTAGCCAGTGTTTCACTCTGTCACTCAGACTAGAGGGCAGTGGCATGATCATGGTATCATGGCTCACCGCAGCCTCAAATTCCTGGGCTCAGGTGATTCTTCTGCCTTAACCTCCCAAGTAGCTAGGACTACAGGCATGTGCCACCACACTCTGCTAATCAATCTTTCTTCCTTCCTCCCTCCCTCCTTCACTTCCTCCCTTCCTTCCTTCTTCTTTCTTTTTTTTGTAGATACTTGATCTCACTATATTGCCTAGGCTGCTCTCAAACTCTTTGGCTCAGGCAACCCTCTCACCTCATCCTCCCAAAATGCTAGGATTACAGGTATAAGTCACTGTGCCTGACATTGAATTCTTATACCCTGCTCATGTTTATGTCTCTAACATAATTTTAGCCAATCCACATATTTAGAAAAGCTTTAATTTTTACCCATGAGAGTTCTCTTTTTATGTCAATGATGCTGATCAATAGGTCACTATTTTTCCTTATAGTATGCTATTTATGAATAATATCTAACACTATTTTTCTTAACATATTTCCAACATCCATGTATAAACAAGATATAACTGATAGCAGTACTTGCATTCACACCCTCTAGAGAGAGTATGGAACTTCAAGTTAGAAAGCTTGCTCTCCACTGTGGACTTAAATTCTTGAATAGAATACTTATAGCTTCTGGATGTAGCCTCACTCAAATAGCATACACAATACCACACTGCATATTTCAAGACAAATGAAAGTTATTGTAAAAATAGTCAATCTATGACAGTGGTGGGAAACTATGGGGGGGCAAGGAGGGGACAGGAGGTGGGATTAGCGGTAGTCAATATCTTTCTGGGGACGTGGCAGGGGGAGGCACACATCATCAACAAGGGTACCTGCACAATGCATATTTGTATGCCTAACCCTTAACTGTACCCCATAATTTTAAAATAAAAAATATTATAAAAAAAGAAATAGTCAATCTAATTTAAGCATGTATTATTTATAAATGATAAAAATTTTAAAAATCAATGATTATGACAATGATTATCTTATTTTCATCTACTATCTCACTTGGGGTATGATTTTCAAAATAAGAAAACTGGGAGCCAGGCATAGGGGCTAATACCTGTGATCCCAGCATTTTGGGGGGCCAAAGTGAAAAGATCACTTGAGGCTGGGAGTTCAAGACCAGCCTAATAGATAATGAGATGCTGTCTCTACAAAAGAGACATAATGCGATCCTGTCTCTACAAAAAATAATTTTAAAAAATAGCCAGGCATGGTGGTGTGTGCCTGTAGTCCTAGTTACTGGGGAGGTTAAGACAGGAGGAACATCTGAGCCCAGGACTTTAAGGTTACAGTGAGCTATGATCATAGCACTACACTCCAGCATGGGAAACAGAGCAAGACTCTGTCTCTAAAAAGAAAAAAGAAAAAAAGAAATCTGGTATCTGGGATTTTCCATAGGAGCTTCTATAGCATGGAGTGACAGTTTTGGAAGAAACCAGAGTAAAGAAAAGAAAGGTGGGTGAGGGTGGAAGGAGTATGTTGCCAAGGATGACAACATTTGGGCCTTACTAGCCATTCTAGGTTTGTATCTCTAAATTCCAAAAGCCAACTCTTTCCTTAAGGCCTCTGAAGAATAGTTTGAAACTGGTCAAGACTCCCCATAACCTCTAAAGATGCGGTCATTGCAAACAGTCAGTTTCTAGTTGAGAGAAAACTCAGACAATGAGGTACATTGTTAACAAATGTCTTTTATCCAAACTTGATATGTGGTCTGATGACGTTAAAGGGAAACATGAAAAATCTGCAACTTGTCTAAGCAAGTTGCACATCTACTAAAAAAAAAAAAAAAAAATTATCTACAATGCCTATTTCAGACTGTGGAACCCACAAAAGTAAAAGTGATCTGTTCCCTAGCTGCCTTGGCTTCAGATCTATTCTTTATCCCCCCCAAAAAGGACAGAAAGAAGAAAGTAAGTCCCAAATGTATGATATCTTCTCTGGCATTCCTTGTTTATAATTTTTATGGGAAGAGATGACCATGGATGGGATTTGCATGACATCTTTCCAAGATTTCCCATTTGTCTATATCTCTATGCTCTTTATTAATCTTGCAATGTCAAGAGTTTTACAAAACAAACTTGTCAATTAAGAAATAAGCCATGCTCTAGAAATTTCTCATTTAAATGATTCATTAGAGGAAACACATTTCAAAAGTAGAATATAAAAAAGTACATTGCCACAGTTGGAGCCACAACTCTTTTTAAAACCAAATAACAGTAAAGGATAACATATCTGCCAAAAATACCAGCCTAAATTAATTTATTTAGTACACATAAAAGTTATGAAACATATTAAAGTCATAACTTAAAATTATGCAAAAATTACAATTAAATGATATATCTTAAGTGGTTGTGGAAAAGAGGGACTCGTGGTAAAATATATAAAAGCTGTGGCATTACATGGTATTTGAGCATCTAAAATATATGTGTTCAACAGTCTTCTGTATTTTGGGAACAGAGAATACAGAAAAGTATATATCTAGAATATATATATCATTTAGAAAATCAATTCTACTTTTCTTTTCTCTAGAAGTTCCTCTCCGAGTAATTTTAAAATCGTTGCCTCACTAATAACAAATCACTCTTTACTATAAACAAAGTTAGAGTATTTACTCTTTGATCTTGATTCCTTGGAAGTACTGATTCTGGACTAACCAGAAAGTGTTGCACAAGTCAAGTCTGGAGATGTGTGTTCTACCCTCATTCCACAACAAATGAGCCCATCTGTAACCTCAGTTTCATCATCTGTACACTAAGCATGTAAACTACATTTTACCAAAATTCTCTACTATTTAAAAACACGGGTTCATAAAATAACTCACAGTTTCTAAAATTTCTGAACTTTTCTTTAAAATTTCTAAGTTTTGTGTAAGAAATATTTGCTAATCAAACTTTTAATAGCAAAAAATATAAAACCCAGTTAACTTTTATCAAGTTCTGTGTGCATAGTCTCTCTCTACAATGTTCCCATCAAATTTCACAGCTCATTTTATTCTTTCACTCAGTACATTTTGAACAACACCCTTCTTTCTTTCACTGAAAGGAGGCTCATGTGTTACAAATTAATTTTCCCATTAACA
The DNA here is from genome assembly GCF_000164805.1 of Carlito syrichta. Classification (NCBI taxonomy): domain Eukaryota; kingdom Metazoa; phylum Chordata; class Mammalia; order Primates; family Tarsiidae; genus Carlito; species Carlito syrichta. The sequence continues at coordinate 758,291 of NW_007249814.1, read as the reverse complement.
GTAAACCTAATTAAGATTGTAAGGAATGAACAACCACTCTGCTTCAAAGAGGAAGTGATATGTGAACCAGGTTTTGAAGGATGAAAACGAGACTTCAGGCAGAAAATGGAAGAAAAGGGACCCCATACCAAAGGAACAATGTAAGCACAGGAACAAAGGTGTCAAAGAGAAAATGTTGAGAAGTCCAACATGGCTAGTTGGAAGGGGGAAGGTAACACAATAGATGAGCCTGGAGAACTGTAAATACTGTGGCCAAATTGTGAGGTGCCTTGGATTTTATTCTTTAGGGACCGAGGGTAAAACTACTTTTACAGGCAGTAAAATAGCATGACTGGATTTTGCATGTGTAACTTTCACAGCAATGTTGAATGAACTGCAGTGAGTAAACACCAAAGATAGGAAAATAATTTGGTGAATAGTTTAGGTGAGATTCAGGAGACTCTGAGGCAGAGCAGTGTAAATAAGAATGAATGATATGTTTTAGAGAAAATTATTAAATATAATCATAAAATAATATACTCTAGAGGAAATGATTTCTTTATTATTAATAATGTGTTTTATTAGAAAATAATTTGTTTTAGAAGAAATATTAGTTTTGTAAGAAATTATTAATGTCATACAGAAGTATTAAAATATTTGTCAAACAAGTGGGTCAATGAATAATCAGAGCTATTTCTGCAAAGTCGAATTAGCAGTTTTGAAATGTTCCAGGAAATTCTGTCTCTAGGATCCATTGAATTTATTTTATGTTTAAATAAGTTTATTCCTTTAGAGTTTCTTAGTAATCTCACATTCTCATTGTGAGATAGTTCTCACAATAGTCGATACCTTCTTGATTAGTTGACAGACATGGAGTATAGTTATTCACCATATTATAATTGTCTCCATGAGACACTAATTATTTTTTATTTTCTGTCAACCAAATTTTATTTGATATGTGATCAACATTTATTTATAACATTGAATAGAACATTCTTTGTTAATATTACCATTTCTAGAATTTCACAACACAGTTAAACAATAAAAATTTCTCTTATTTGATATTATGCTAGCTCAACTCTTTTCAGAAATGTAGTTATTTACTATTGATTTTTAAATTGACCCTGCGATGATTTTTAGGTGTGGTATAAATGGGGGAAAAGCAACTAACAACAATTTAAGTTTTTACTCTCCTTGGCAAGATTCAGAATTTTTATTCCATAATAAAGAAAAGAGACTAAACTTGGCAAATGAGTTTGATGGTGTCTCCTGAATATTAGAAAATTTAGATTATTCAAAGAATCCTCTGTGAGCTGAGATGTTTCATATTTTCAAGGCTGGTAAAACTACATACCTTCACATAAGTGAAGAAATCTTCACATGCTTGGAGTTCCGCAACTTCATGGGAAAGAAGTAGTGCAGCCCATTTGCTCCTGCAGAAAAATTCCACAATGGATTCTGATTGGGCATCCTTACCCTCTTTAAAGCGGGGAAGGGCAGAGCCTTGTGAATGATGGTCTATTCTGAAACAGAAAATTGTGAATTCTCAAAATAAACGTGGAGTGCCCATAATGAAAGAAAAGTGATAGGCAGATTTAAAAAAAAAAATCCTAATCATAATCCACATGCCTGGGGTGGATCATGTTTTTAGCCATTTACCAAATGAGGGATCTTGAGCAAATTGCTTTACTTTGTTTTTCCTCCTCCGTTTTCATATTTAGCAAATAGAAACATTATCTCCCTTATATGACTGTTGTGAGAAGTGAGAGACACAGTGTAAGCTTAGGGCTTAGCCTAATTCCTGCCTCATATCTGGCATCAGTAACCCAGTGAGACCAATATTTAAGAGATTCATCATGTTCTGCTCACTGTACTAGACATTGAAGATAAATAATGAACAAGGACGGTCATAGTCAGTGACTTTAACCAAATACTCAAACAAGCAAATATAAAATTGCAACTGTTCTGGCAAAGAGAGGGAATCCATGCTTAAGTTTATAACAAGAGGAGAGTTGACCATATCAAAATGATCAGAGAAACCTCACTGAGGAAGACAACATAAGGGATACTGACTTGACATCTAAATGATCAGTCCATATTTACTAGGCAAAGATGAGGGTGTGAAGCAAAATGGTCTAAGCAGAAGCAGGAAAAAGGGATTATGTAAATGCTCTGACATGTGAGAGAATTGGGGAGAACAAAAAGAAGGCTCTTGCCTCAGGAGAAACCGAAGCACATATGAGTTGACTTTGAAGAGGAAGGGAGAAGTCAGGTCGTGGAGGCCTTGTCGGCTTTGCTGAGGTGTTAACTTTTTTATCCCAAGAGCAGTGGCAAGCCACTGGAGGGTTTTCAGCAGAGAGAGTTGCATGATCAAAAAGTGATTCTTTCCTTCCCCTTTTTCCCCTTTCTCAGTCACTTGAAGAACAGCAAGGATAGCACCACTCTGGTCTGACTAGGTCATCAGACAATATCAGTTTCAGTTTAGGATGTCATTTTTTTTTTTTTTAAAGAATACTGAAAACAGCATGTGTATCTAAAAGAGGATCACCACAAAATGGTGAATGAATGAGAGATATTTAAAATGCACAAGATTTACAAAGTGTATTTACTAAATCAAACCTGGCTCTTAACAAAAATGATAAAGCTTTAAAAAAAAACTACCTAAAATTAGATGAATAAAAATAGCATGAAAGACCAACTAGCACTGAAAGTGTGCAATACAGGCTAGATCATCATGGGATAACTCTTCGTGCAATATGTTAAATGTTGAACTCTCTGAACTGTATGCCTCCTGTCCACCTGGAACACAGTCCTGCCTCTCATTCACTTTTAAGTAGCGCCTGGTTTTCTTCTGCCTAGGAACTGAAGGCTGGCCTGTATCTCCTTTCAAACTCCAGCCTTAAGACAGATCCCAGTCTTTCCGACTCATTTCTGACCTCCTGATAAGCTTACCTAAAATTTTGATTGGCTTTACTAGCTCTTTCTAATCCCTTGGATATATTGGCCTTAGTCTTCTTATGCTTCAATTTTAAGTAACGTTATTACACAACAAAACTGTGATGTAGCAGTATGAGGGAAAAAGAGTTAAGGATGAGAAAGATACAGAGTTAAGGGTGAGAAAGTCAGTGGTATTAATGTAGCTAGTCATAGAATGGTGGAAACAGAGGAGGAAACAGAGAACTGAGAGGGAAAACAGGGGAAGGAGGGAAGAAGGAAGAGAAGATGGTGAGAATGCATTATAGAAGATGAGTATAGCACATATAGTTGAGTTGAATGAAAAGAAATTTAACTGAATTTCCTTTTTTTTTTAGATTAGAAAGTATAGTTTATTTAGAAAGTAACATAGAAAGAAAGAGAGAGGAGATTCACCTCTCCAAGGTGGGAGAAGGACAAAGCTTAGGAAACATGGCGGTGGCCATAGCTCAAAGAGCACATGACCGCATCAGAGTTTAGTAAAGCAATGGCCTGAACTGAATTTCTGATAGGTCCACTGACTTATTTCATTAAACCTGGTCCAAATTTTCAGGTCATTCCTTCCTATTGGTCTCATAAAATTAGCATGGTTAGATCACATTACCAGCCTTCAGTAATTCTCAGATTATCTTGATGATTGTTGTCATATCATCTTCCTTTAGTACTATTTATTAGTTACTTAATATTATACATTAAAATGAGTTTAAATTGACACTAATTTTTTTCTGGGGGGCAAAGGAGATATGTTTGTCAAAAGGTACAAAGTTTCAGTTAGACAGGATGAGTAAGTTCTGGTGATGTATTGTACAGCATGGTGATTATAATTAATAACCATGTACTGTATACAGTTTGCCCTTGAACAATGCCGGTTTGAACTATAAGGGTCTACATATATGCAATTTTTTTCAATCAAGTGTGGATCGAAAACTCAGTTTTCCGGGGATGCAAAACTCATGTATGGATAGGCAGGATCGATTTTTCCTATCCATAGGTTCAGCGGAGTCAACTGTGAGACTTGATTATAAGCAGATTTGGATACATGTGGAAAGTTCTGGAATCAATGCTCCACATATACCAAGGCACAACTGTATTTGGAAATTACAAAGAGTAGACCATATGAGGTGGCTCATGCCTGCAATCCCAACTTCTTGGGAGACTGAGGTGGGAGAATCTCTTGAGACCAGGAGTTCAAGAACAGCCTAGGCAACATAGCGAGATCTTGTCTCTAAAAAAGAAAAAGCCAAGCCTGCGTCGTGACGCATGCCTGTAGTCCCAACTACTCAGGAGGCTGAGGTGGAAGGATCACCTGAGCCCAGGAGATGGAGGCTGCAGTGAGCCATTATCATGCCACTGCACTCCAGGCTGAGTTACAGAGTGAGACATTGACTCTAAAAACAAACAAACAAAAAAAAAGAAAGAAAGAAAGAAAAGAAAAGAAAAGAAAAAGAAAAAAGAAGGTGTTCTCACACTCTCCCCCACAAAAAAATGTTGTATGTGAAGTAATGGATATGTTAATTAGCTTAATTTAATAATTTCACAGTATATACATATGTCAAAACATCACATTTGTACATGGTTAATATATACAATTTTTATTTGTCAGATATACCCTTATAAAGATAGGGAAAACATAAAATGCTTGACTTCAAACTTTTTTTTGAAAAAAACAAAGAATTGCTAAGCCTCAAATATCCAAATTAAGCAACTTCTTTCATATTTTATTCATTTGTACAAACTCTGAATAAAAGCAATTAAAACATAAAAAAACTTTTAAAGTACCTATCAACTTGGAATCATGCTTGATGTGCTATTTGTATACATTTTTAAAATATGCATTTTTTTTTTTTACAGGAGAAAGCATGAACACAGTCCCCCACTACCACAAATTATGCAATTTTCCACATTTGCGGAAAGTTGCAGGGGTCAGCACATTCAGAGTGCAGTGGATAAACCTTGCCCTGAGTAAAACACCCTCTTGATCATGTTGATCATGGTTTCTCCCTTGCCAGGTAAAAATATACACTCTAATAAATACTCACTTGATAACATAAACCAAAATATTCATATTTGTGCTTCCTAAAATCATCTTGGGAAACTTTATGGTTCTAGATAGCACACTGCTAAATCCTGTATTTGACAGAACCTGCAGTAGAATCTGAAATAGAACCACCCTTCCTCAAAATCATTTCCCTTTCCATGAGACCATAATGATGAATTTCAAAAATATAGCTTCTTTGTGCTAAATATGGATATAATATTTGATGCAAAAATGATTCCTAAGGGCTCGTTGTGTTAAGATTGCGATTATAAGGGAGGAGTCATTAATTAAAAGATTTCCCAATACTGTCATATTTGCTGCTGTTTTCAGCCTTTTTTCTACATATTTTATTTTATTTTCAAATGTATTTTGAGTCGGAGTCTCATTTTGTTGTTCAGGCTGGAGTGCAGTGGCACACTCAGGGCTAACACAGTCTCCCAAAGTGCTCGGATTACAGGGATGAACCACTGTACCTTTCTACTTTTTAAAAAAGGTTTGCAGCACCTTTTGGATTGAAAGTAAAAGCAATTGTTTAATCATTTCAACTTTTTTCTGGTCCTTTCCTCACATATTTATTTTTGTGAACTCTGGAGGAGAAGGCAGCCTTCTAGCTGGGAAGTTCTGGAGCCACTGGTGGGAGCCCCTTGAAAGACACACAAGGGACAGACTGTGTCTGTACTTCTGCTCCTGTTCCCCCCAAATTTGTTTGCTAATGAGTAAAGTAGACAGAATAATAGTTCCCCAAAGACACCCATGTCCTAATCCCTGGAATGTGGTAATGTATTGTAATACATGGCAAAGAGGGGTAGGGCTGCAGGTGGATACATTTGCTCATCAACTAACCTTATAACAGAGGGATTATCCTGGATTATCTGGGTGGGCCCAATATAATCACAAAGATCCTTAGAAATGGAAGAAGGGTCAGAAGGGAAGGTGATGGCTGGGTCCAGTGGCTCACACCTGTAATCCTAGCACTTTGGGAGGTTGAGGTGGGAGGATCGCTTGAATCCATGAGATCAGCAGCAGCCTGGGCAACAGAGTGAGACTCGGCCTCTATGAAATGTCAAAACATCAGCTGGGTGTGGTGGGCGTGACAGTAGTCCCAGCAACTGGGGAGGCTGAGGCAGAAGGATCACCTGAGCCTGGGGTGTTGAGGTTGCAGTGAGGAGTGAGTGTGCTACTGAACTCCAGCCTGGAAAACAGTGAGACCCTGACTCAAAAAAAAAGGAAAAACGAAGGTGAGAGTGGTTTGGAGTGAGAAGGACCAATTCCCCATGACTGTCTTTGATGATGAAGGGACTGTGAGCCAAGGAATGCAGACAGCCTCTAGATGTTGGAAGGCAAGGAAACAGTCTCCCCTAAAGCCTTCAAAACAAAATGCAACACTGTCAACACCTTGATTTTAGCCCAGTGAAAGCCATTTTGGTCTTTTGATCTCCATTTCTAATGTAAATTCATTTTATTTTAAGCCACTACATTTGTGTTAATTTGTCACAGCAGCAATAGAAGACTAAGTGAGCTTTAAAATTGATCTATCTTCTTATCTCATGGCTACAGGTTTGGCATAATCATTTTTTAACAAAGGCACCTAAACTAATTAAAGCAAATGTGAAATCCTACTCTCCTACTAAGGATAACTAATTCCAACCTAGTGCAGTGCCTCATGCCTGTAATCCCAGTACTTTGGGAGGCCAAGGCAGGAGGATTGCTTGAACCCAGGTATTCAAGACCTCGTCTCTCCAAAAAAATATAAAAATTATCCAGGCATGATGATGCACGCCTACTACTTGGGAGGCTGAGATGAGAGGATTGCCTGAACCCAAGAGGTCGAAGCTGCAGTGAGCTATGATTATACCACTGAACTCCAGCCTGGGCAGCAGAGCAAGATTTCATCACCTAAAAATTAATAATAACAACTAATTCTTAAATTTAAACATTATTATTTCTCCCTAAGATTACTGATGTTATTTATCCTGTTCACATTTTCTTTTTAAAAAATTAATAAAATGCATCTTAACACTCTCCCGTTATAGAAACAAATACAGAAGCATTTTGGAGAATCAATAACCTAATTTTCTTTAAGGCCTAGATTGAGATCTCTGACGTTTACTAGCTGTGGTTGTTCAGCAGAAATTAACCTTTCTAACCCTGTGTTTCATCCTTTGTAAAATGGGAATAAAAATGAGAGGATCCGTACAATAGATTTGTGTAAAGAATTTAATGAGATCATCTCTGCGGAGTTCTTAGTATGACTCCTGGTACATTAAAAAACGCATTGCATAATGGTGTTGGCTATTACTGTTGTTGCATCATCTTTCTAATTTCAAAAACTTTCTAACCAAAAAGCACAGTTTTAAAACTCTTGCTGTGCTGGAGATCTGCACATTTAATCATCCATCGCTTCACTTTCCATTTCAACTTCAATTTCAAAAAGCCCTTCGGAATAAAGCATCTCCTTAGCAATACTTAACCTTAAGTCCACAGTTCTTTCATGATTAAAAATCCATTCCCAGTGTGGTGGCTCACGCCTATCACACCAGCACTTTAGGACGTTACATCGGGAGGATTGCTTGAGGCCAGGAGTTTGAAACCAGTCTCTGCAGAGTAGCAAGACCTCGTATCTGGGGGGGGGGGGGGGGGGGGGAATCAGGCATGGTGGCACGTTCTGTCGTCCCAGTTACTCAGGAGGCTGAGGTAGGAGGATCGCTAGAACCCGGAAGGTTGAGACTGCATTTGGCTATAATCACAGCACTGCACTCTAGCCTGAGACCCTGTCTCTAAAATGTTAGATAAATACACTTCATTACTAACGTAACTGCTAAAAAAAAAAAAAAAAATAGACTGGTAAGACAATGGACTAACAATCTCGATCGCAATTAAACTTTACGTCCCTAAGGCAGAGCGAGGTGAATTCCTTCCCGGGAGCCGAGCGCACTCCTCTCCGGCACCGACTCCGCGTACACAAGGGGGTTCCGGGACCCTCCAGCGCGCGAGGTGCTCGTTCTGTTCCCGGGCGGTGCCAGGTGAGCCCCGGCGGATCCTGGGGACCGAGTCGGGACTTGCCGCGGCGGCAGGTGGCTCGGCCTCGCCCTGGGCGCCCTCGCGCTTTCGCGACCCCCCGCGGGTGCGCGCCTGGGGCCTCCTCCGTCCTCCTCTGGTGGCCCTTGCCGCGCTCCGGCCGCGCGCCAGCCTCTCCCCGCGCGCCCCGGCCCGCATCTCGCCTGCCCCGGGCTCAGGAAGGGAAGGAGGCGTGTCCCGGGCAGGCGGGAGCCTATAAAAGCGCGGGCGGCGCGGCAGCCGGGGCTTCACTCGCCGCCTCGCGCTGGGACTGGGAGCGCCGCGGGGAGCTCGGCCGTGGAGAGGGCGCTGCGCTAGGGCTGCCCAATGCGTGGACAATCTGCCGCCGCGGCTCGTGCACTATGCTGGGGCTCCAGGCCAGCTGAACGCCGTCGCCACACCGCTGCTCGGGCTGGATCGCAGCGCTGCCTTTCCTTATGAAGAAGACACAAGTGAGTCGGGCGCTCCCGGAGCGCGCGGGCTCTCCAAGAAAAGCGCGCCCGGAGCCCCGGGGAGGCCGGCGCGCCCTGGGCCCCGCAGTCGGGCTGGGCCGGGCCGTGCCTGCCGGGATAGGGGGCGGGTGGGGAGGTGTGTGCGAGCCCCAGCCGTGCGGAGCCGGTGTCAAGTTTGGAGCCGCGGCGGCCGAGTTGGGAAGTGTCAGTCAGGAACCGCCATCCCCGTCTGCTGGGAGGCTACGGGAGTAGGGGTGATCGCGGGGAGGCATGCGTTTGCTCGGGAAGCAGTTTCCCGGGGAGTCCCGGAGATTATGAAACGGCTCCCCACGCGCCACCCTCGCTCTCGGATTCGTTGATGCGGCCCCGAGGGGTGCGCGGCAGCGGCGGGAGCGAAGCCCACCCGGAGCTCCCGGGCTGCTGCGCTCGGCAGAGCGGGGAACCTGCCCGGCGGTCTGAGAAACTTGGCTCTCTGCGGGATCTGACGAGTTTGCGGCTCTGGACGAGCTCTAGAGAGCTCTGGATACCTCCGCAGGGCACGCACCATGCATACCCCTTTTCCATTACAAAAGAGAAAAATGGGCACCTCTCATGATAGTTCCTGAGATAATTCCCAGTGCTGCTAAACTGTGCATGATACAGAAAGCGCTGTGGGTAAAGCACCACCCCGGGATACAACTAGATTTTTTCCCCCCTCGAAACAAATATCTGATTATGTGTTTCGTGCTGTGTTGACTAGGCTGGTGTCGAACTCCTGGCCTCAAGAGATCCTCCCGCCTCGGCCTCCCAACTAGCTAGATCACAGGCGGGAGCCACCGAGCCCGGCCTGGTTCGTGGTTTAGAAAGGGGGCGCCACGGTGCCCCCATCTACAGCTCTTTTCACCCCTGGAGGGTCTTATTTCTCTCCCCTTAGGAACTGTTCTGTGTTATCTGCAGCAGGTTGGGCAAGGCTGCCCTTTCACCCCCCAGAGGTTCTAGCGGATATTGCAATACCTGAAATATGTCGTAGGGGTGAGGGGAAAGGAAAATTGGGGGCTTGTATGCATCGTCCGTTTAGGATGAAGGCGTCAATGTGCTGGAAATACTTTATTAAATGAGCCACTTATTTTCAGCAGAAATCTAGGCCTAGAAATGTACACATTAGGAAGAAACTGGCCTCTCGCACCAGTGTAGAAAAAAGCTGGGGGAAGGGACATCACCTGGCTAAAAGAAGGTTTGTAGTTTCCAGGGCACACTTTAGGAGAAAAGAAGCTGGGTGCCTGTCTCCTCTCTTGCAAGCAGGTTAGCTTTTAGGCAAAGCTCTGAACAGCGCACCTGGGTGCCGTTGAAATGCAAATGTTAAAGATTCTTGCAATAAAAGAAAAGTTTTATTGTAATCTCTTGATTTTGTATAAGCTTTCTGTGGAATAATAAAAGCAGGCGGGGAATTGATTTCTTTTCATAGTAGCATCTGCTTGTATGAATGGTAGTGGTGAGAAACGGGTGGAGGAAACCGTTACCTTCTAGTTCAGGAAAAGAGCCTCAACCTTCCTATTTAAACAAGAGCACAGGAGACAGATCAAGTTAATGTCCAACACTCCAAAGCCAGGCCATGTACTCTCAAGTCACTTTGAGAGGCCATAGGATGGATGATCCTTGCACCCTTGCTTTGCAAAACAAATGTGAGCTCTGTAATCGCCTTTTTCGCTATGATTAAACAGCTGTGTAAATCGGATTACATGGAATCATTCCATTGAAAAGTAGAAAGCGGTCCATCTAGCCTGAAATAGTGTGCCTGTGGCACTAGTGGCTCAGTGCTGCCGACCAGAGACATTTGAGATAGCTAAGTATTTTAGAAATGTGACCTGTTCGGACCAAGTTAAAGTGCAGGCCCTTTAGGGGAACTTGCTGGTGTTATAGGGCTTATAGGCGAAGGAGGACAGTGCCCCTGTTGAAAGAAGGCATTCATTGCCCAGGCTCGAATGACCTTCAGGGTTTCCTTTAAGGCTACTTCTGGCAATTCCACATTCCTGTCACTGAAAAGGGGGGCAAAGTCAATAAAATAATCCGTGGAGATGCAGGAGAGGAGTAGATCCTTTTTGTATTGCCCCATTTTCTAATCCAGAAGTTGCAAAGAGATTTTCTGGGCAACTCTGCATGGATGGAGAGTTACAAAAGGAAATTGGACACTTAGAAGTAGGATTCGTCTCTGTCGTGAATCTTATGTTATCCTATGTGATGAATCTTATGTGATATTTCAGGGAAGAATATCTATTAATATTCAGTAGTTTACATAGCCATTTATAAATACGGCATCAATGCCAGAGTTCTGATATAAGGTAACTGGTTCTGTACTCTTTCATTACTCAATATATAAAAAGCAAATTTAGTAAAACTATTTAAAAAAGACTTCCATTTGAATTGCACAACTCTCTAAGAATCATGGAGACACCAGGCATTCCAGCCTTTCAATCAAGCTAAGTAAGTGTGAAAATTCCATCACCAACCACTTGGGGTTTGATGAATGATTCTTTCTTTTATTTAGCACGTGTGATGGACTTGAATATTTGGAATATAATTACGCAGGCAATAGCCATGAGGGGCAATTGTGACAATACATTTAATCACAGGTTCACAGAAATGAATGTCTTTTGCTTTTTCAGATTTCTATTTGCTTGTATTTTATCCACATTGTGTGGTTTTATAGTTTCTAAAAGGAGTTGTGACTCTGGTTTGGAAAGCACATCTGTTTCATTGTATAACTATTTTAAAAATAATACTCTGATATACTGGTTTATTAAATAACTATGGGGGCGCCGTATTTTGCAACACCAACTGAGATTTGGTGAAAAGTTCCATCAGCTTAACATGTCCGGTGTTACATTTATCAATGCTGTGCTTACATTTCAGTTTTGGAAAGGTTTGTGAGAGTTCTCACGACTGCAGTCAGTTTCAGAAGTACTGACACAGGAAAGGTTCATCTTGCAAACAATGTAGAAAAGGCCATTTTAGGCATACTAGCTCTCAGAGAAGAAGCAAATAGAATGTTAGCAGTTTTGCTACTGCAAAGAAAAGATCCTTTTTTGACTGCATGGAGTTTGTCATGTGGGTGACTATGCAAGTTTACTTTACAGAAAAAAATTAACATATTTATGAAAAGAGCATTTTTTAATCTTGTCCTTAAGATCACTCAATTTGGAATGTATGCTTTGAGTAATTCTAATTTATGTAGCTTTTAATTGATACATTCTGCCAAGACTTTAAAAACCAAGTGCTAAGTCGATTACATTTAACATAAAACAAGGAAAATAACCATATGGAAATCTGAAAAGTCTGGGCCAAACCAATTAAAATTGCTAAATTTTATTTATATCTAACTGCTGATTTGAAGACAGCAAAGTGTGAGTCACATTTGTTCTTTAATAATAGGTGATTGAAATCTTTCCACAACTATAAAGCACATTAAAAAAAAAAAAAAGAAAGCACATGCTTGCCCAGATAGCATGTCTGAGTATTGGAGGTTTCTTGCATGAATTGGTGGGTCCTACTGCCTGTACCTTCCCCATTTGGGGAGCACTTCAGATGTAATTGGTAAAAGGATTTTAGACGCTGCCTTCTGAAGACATAGATTCCAATTCCTGTTTTACCACTTGCGAGACAGATGACCTTAGGCAAATGGTTAAACGTCTTGGGATTTCCGTTCTGTAATCTGTACAGTGATCATAAAATAGTTACACTGATTTTTCTCCCATAGTGTTTGAAGGACTACATGAAATTGTGTATATGTCTTTATACCAGCACGGTGACTTACTGTAGTTATAGTCTGAATTTACTGTTCCTGAGAAGAGAATGCCTGCTGGCTAGCTTTTATAAGCCAGCAGAAAATTGGCTGTTGCAGGTAAATGATGCTTAACAAGAAAAGCACAGACCAAGTTTCCCCAAATCTAGATCCGTTGATTCAGTGGCTCCTGTGATAGGCTATCTGTTTATAGACTGAAATTAACACATATCAGGAATGTGCAAAACAAAGGTGAGTTGCGGTCATAAGAGATGTTAAGTTATTTTAGGTTTTACTTTAAAAGTAAAAATGAGTGGGAGAATTAGCTCTGAAATAGAAATAGAAAATGGAAATATCACTGCCACTGATTCAGTTTCGTATTTCCATACTCTTGCTTTCTAAGTTCTCCTTGTCTGATTCTAAGGGTTTATTTTATTTGTTTGAGGCTCAAGGGTGTTGGTCAGCTTCCTGTGCTTGGTGTTCCCGCACTTACTCCCCCCAGCGAGGCCATGCATTCATTTCTGCAGGGTGTCTTTGTTGTCTGTACCAGGCAACGTGCAGTGACATTTTTTTTTTCTCATTATGCAAGTTTGGGACTTTTTTTTTTTTTCTTTTCTGGATTACCTTAATGCTCCCTTTTGTAAATTAGGGTAAGGCATCAGGATATAAATCTCTGAGGAGTGATCTTTTATCTTTCTTTTCTAGTATATTAATCATGAGCAGCTGTAGGAGACTCTGTTCTTGGTCTTAGTCACGTGTGTAGCCAGAACGATTTATAAAACAAATTGAGGGAACACTGAGGTACTTTTATAATATATGCTGCCTTCAGGGCTGTTTTGTATAGACTTTGTTTCATAGAAACCATTGACTGTAACCTTGCTGATTTATGGATGCAGCAAGATGTGTTTGCCTTTTCACTTAATTATGGGCATACTAAAAACTGTTTACAGGGGCTGGGAGCTAGAGAGAATTGTCATTATCCCATCTCTACTGATCTCTTTCTCTGCAGAAGAAAAGGAGGTGGGGAGTGATTTTTCTCCTAATTAGGGCTCATGAGTCTTTTTATAAAAAAAAAAAAAAAAATCACAATGTGTGTCATCTAAGGGAAGATTGTTCTTTATGTACCTCTCTTTGTCCTTCAGCTACACTTTACTATTTTTCTAGGCTGTCACATTGGCTTGGGTACTAGAAGATTGAGTCCTGTTATTAACCTGGATACTAAGTTGTATGACTTTGGGAAATTATTTGAACATCTTCAAATCTCCTTTTGCTCAATTATGAAATGAGCAAGTAGGACTAGGTGATTTCTAAGTGCCTTCTGGTTCGAAAATTCTCTGTTTCTAAAATACTAGTGAAATAGAGGTTTGAGCCAGATGGCATTTAAGCTTCCTTTAGTTCTGAGATTGATGCAGTTGCTTCAGTGTGAACATAAACTCTAAGCATTGTTTTATGATCATGAATGAGCCAATTGGGAAAAATGAAGGAGATTTAAATTTAGACTGTTCTACTTTTATCCATTTCACCTACTACTTGATATTTCTCTATTAAAAGTATGGTGTTTACACTTTCCAATTTTAGCAAAATACATGATTAAAGAGGATCTTTACTTTCTTCTAACATTTTAAGTTCTGGGAGGAAGAATTCTAAGGCAAAGTCAGCTAGCCAGAGGGGATAACCTTGCTTCCCTGCACTTGCCTGTCTTTTCTGCCCCTGAAGTCTCCAATACTGTGTGCATGAAGTTGAAAACACCCGGAGTTGAATGAAGAGAGCAGACCAAGAAGGAGCCTCATGGTATTGCCGAAGGAGCATTAGTGGGGACGGTCAGAGGGACAGACCTTTGGCTCTGCCTCAAGGTGTGTGACTTTGGTGGGCAAGTCCCTGAGACTTAGTACCTCTGTCAGGCCCAAGAGTGGATCCTGAGAAGATAGTGAAGATGAGAGGCTACAGCTGGGACAGAGAGGTGGAAGGAGAGAGAGCCCCAGGGAAAGGCCATTCCTTGTCAAGTCTCTCCTTGTCCATCTCTGGCCATGGTCCCATGCCCTCCCTGGAGCAACACTTGTTCACCTCTGTTCCTTAGCTGGGAGGTGGGGCAAGCCTAGTTGCTAGCAGCAGTCTTTTCTTAGAAGTCAGATGCCATGACAGCCCTTTTCTTCTTATTGACATGAGACTATTCTAAGATCAGCTGGACCCTCCCCCAGCCAGGAAACCACAGATGTCTCAGAAAATAAGGCCTTGACAATGACAATAATGCCCGTCTCTAAGCACCAGCAAAGTCTCTAGTGAGCTATCCACTTTTAAAAAGTTCACAATTGAGGCAATATTCTAGGCAATTAAAAGAATAGCCATAGCTATCATTAGGTTATCTGGATGCAGGAATTCAGTGCTTGACTTTGCACATGTGACTGTCGCCTTAGGGCGGCTTGGGAGATGTTGATTAGAAAGTGGTTGTATGGGGAGGGGGCAATTAGTAGCATTTTCTGTGTACTCGGTACACAGACAGGACCTCAAAAATCTGCCGGTTGCCTCACAAAGAATTCCTTTGCGCTCTAGGGTGACCATGTAAAAGGGTGTGAAAAGATGACTGCAGGCCCAGGGGCAGCTCTCACTTGAAAAAAAAGCAAGCCTCAGTTACCTTTGCAGAAAGGGCATCCCTGCTGCAAAACTATGTCCCTGTGCAAGTCCTGGAAGAAAAAGCACAATATAGAGGAGGGCGTTGTTTTTGTCTTGTGTGCATGTACCGTGCTGCGTCTTCAGGAACTTTGTTCATCTTCTGAACAAAAGTCCTGTGGGGGCTTAGAACTTGTGCCTCTTTTTCTTCACCTTGACATAAAATCCCTGAAGCAGACAACCTTTCCATTTCACTCTTTTTTGGTGGGGGTGGGGAAGTGGGGGTGGGAATCAAGGTCTCACCCTGTACCCTAGACCAGAGACAGGAGGGCGGTGGCATGATTGAGGTTTATCAGTGGCACAACCTCAAACTCCTGGGCTCAAGTGATCCTCTTTTCTCAACCTCCCAAGTAGCTAGAACTACAGCCTGACTACACCAAGCCTGGCTAAATTTTTTTTTTTTTTGAGAGACAAAATCTCATTGTGTTGCCCAGGCTGGTATTTCACTGACTTTAATCAACTCAGGGCCGAGTTGCATCTTATTATTGGCTCGTTTCACCTAAATGTGTGAGTGGTAGTAAGCCAGGTTGTCTTTAAAAGTTAAAACCGAACATGGTGGGCTATTGTGAAGGAGCCTCATAGGACCAAACTGTACTGAGTTTTCCCTTGTTTCCTTGGGGTTCCTGTTTCAGTGCCCTCTCCAGCAACTGCCTTGGGAAAACACACAGATTCCTTGGCTTCCAAGAAGCATGCTACAGAGAAAGTGTGCTTTGTTATACAAGCCTTGCCACCCTCCTGGGATGTGTTATCCATATGGGGGTACTGGCTTTTAAAATTTATATTCACTGCAGAGCTTTAAATAGAGGAGCAGGGAGAAGGGAAATAGGAATGTTTTCATATAAAATAGTTTCTAACGTGATCTAGAAAACCCAAGGATTGCAAAACAGACTTCAACAGTCACACATCATTATTTATGATTCTGTGTAAACCTACAATTTAATGCTTCTGAAATAGTAAACACATTGAGATTTCTTTTTCTGATGATCAACCAAAACCCTCTGTGATTGCTTTTTTGTTTGGATCTCTGACAATTTCAGAAAACTTCTCTATTCGATAGGTCCTATTCAGAGATCTTTGATGGGTTTGGCTAGGCAGAGGACTGACCCTGCCACATATGTCCTCCTGCTGTTTGTTAGAAAGATAAATTATCACGCTACTGGGCATTGGTTGATGCTTTCTGCTTCCAGGTGATAGAAAGTGGGACCCAAACAATGCATGGATACTCAAAGGGTTAGGCAACAATCATAAAAAATGAAAAGAATTTATTAGTATAATATTTTAATATTAGAGTGACATTAATTCTGTGTAGAAAAGCACAGAAGTACAAAATAGGGCTTATGGAAACTTTCCGTTTCTGTAACAAATGGTAATTTTTTTTTTTTCAATTCTTTTTTTTTTTTTGAGTCAGAGTCTCACTCAGTCGCCCAGACTGGAGTGCAGTGGCCGCTCCCGGCCACCGCAGCCTCGGCCTGCTGGGCTCCGGCGATCCTTCCGCCTCAGCCTTCCAG